>NC_041382.1:489332246-489348490 GCF_002162155.2 Triticum dicoccoides
CTCGCCCCTCATGGGCCCCTTGTGGCTCCATCGAGCTACTTCTTCCTCCTATATATACTCATATACCCTGAAAACATCCAGGAGCACCATGAAACCCTATTTCCACCGCCGCAACCTTCTATACCCAAGAGATCCCATCTTGGGGCCTTTTCCGGAGCTCCGCCGGAGGGGGCATCAATCACGGAGGGCCTCTACATTAACTCCATGGCCCCTCCGATGATGTGTGAGTAGTTTACTTCAGACCTTCGGGTCCATAGATATTAGCTAGATGGCTTCTTCTCTCTCTTTGGATCTCAATACAAAGTTCCCCTCGATCTTCTTGGAGATCTATTCGATGTAACTCTTTTTGCGGTGTGTTTGTCGAGATCCGATGAATTGTGGGTTTATGATCAAGTCTATCTTTGAACAATATTTGATTCTTCTCTGAAATCTTTTATGTATGATTGGTTATCTTTGCAAGTCTTATCAGTTTGGTTTGGCCTACAAGATTGATCTTTCTTGCAATGGGAGAAGTCCTTAGCTTTGGGTTCAATCTTGCGGTGTCCTTTCCCAGTGACAGCAGGGGCAGCAAGGCATGTATTGTATTGTTGCCATCGAGGATAAAAAGATGGGGTTTATATCATATTGCTTGAGTTTATCCCTCTACATCATTTCATCTTACCTAATGCGTTACTCCGTTCTTATGAACTTAATACTCTAGATGCATGCTGGATAGCGGTCGATGTGTGGAGTAATAGTAGTAGATGCAGGCAGGAGTCGGTCTACTTGTCACGGACATGATGCCTATATACATGATCGTGCCTAGATATTCTCATAATTATTCGCTTTTCTATCAATTGCTCGACAGTAATTTGTTCACCCACCGTAATACTTATGCTATCTTAAGAGAAGCCACTAGTGAAACCTATGGCCCCCGAGTCTATTCTCCATTATATTAATCTTCCGTCAACAAGCTATTTCTATTAGGGTCCCGAACTGTGCGTATGAGGTTGATGGTAACAGGAGACAGGGAACACAATGTTTACCCAGGTTCGGGCCCTCTCGATGGAGGTAAAACCCAACGGCCTGCTAGATTAATATTGATGAGTATGGGGGTTACAAGAGTTAATCTACCACGAGATCATAATGGCTAAAACCCTAGAAGTCTAGCCTATCTGATTATGATTGTCTCTACGGACTAAGCCCTCCGGTTTATATAGACACCGGACGGGACTATGGTTATACAAAGTCGGTTACAGAGAAAGGAATCTTCATATCCGAACGCCAAGCTTGCCATCCACGCCAAGGAGAGTCCCATCCGGACACAGGTGAGAGTCTTCGGTCTTGTATCTTCGTAGCCCATCAGTCCGGCCCACGCCTAACAGGCCGGATGCCCGAAGACCCCTTAGTCCAGGACTCCCTCAGTAGCCCCTGAACCAGGCTTCAATGACGAGGTGTCCAGCGCGCAGATTGTCTTCGGCATTGCAAGGCGGGTTCCTCCTCCTAATACTCCAAAATAGTCTTCAAACACAAAGAACGCGTCCGGATCTACAAAACAAGTACCACACACCACCACAGAGAATATAATATTTCACGATTCCAATTTGCTAACCATTTTTGATAATCTGACACCACATCATCACCCGGTCATTATTTCGAACCGTTTTTCGGCCTACCGCTTCGAGATGCAGTCCAATTGGCACGTCTTGTCAAAGCAGAGATCGTGTCCCCTTATTACGGGATTCTCATCAATACAGGCGTGGGGTAATCCAACCGTTCCATTTGCACAGCCCTTGGGAACAGGCGAGTTTTAAGGTGAGTGGGGAGGCGCTTGATATTCACTGCCTTTATAAGGAGATAAAGATTCATCTCTTCCACCCACGCCTTCTCTCTTTCCGCCTACCCACTCTCGAGCTCCAACGCCCAAGTTCTCATCTTTCCTGCCCCAAGAAAGCACTCCAACCATGTCCGGAGCGCAGGGCAAGTGGATGGCCTCCACCGTTAAGGAGAAGGACATCACCCAACTTCAGGAGGCCGGATATTTGGCCAAGGAGGCCGCCCATCGGCTTCCGACCGAGGAACAGATCATCCCTACCCCGGAGCCCCATGAGAGGGTAGTTTTCATCCCCCACTTTCCATGGGCTAGGACTTCCACTCCACCCTTTTTCCGAGGACTCATGCTCTACTATGGGCTAGATTTCCATGATCTGGCCCCAAATTCCTTCCTCACTATCTCGGCGTTCATCATCGTGTGTGAGGCTTTCCTCCGCCCCCCCCCCCCCTCACTTTGGACTGTGGCTAAAGACCTTCAATGTGAAGCTGAATGTGGTGGGCGGCGAGCACGCGGAGTGCGGAGGTGCCATGGTGAGCAAGATGTCCAATGTCCTGTGGCCCAAAGGCACCTTCATGGAGACCGTCAAGGGGAGGCAAAAATTGTGGTTCTACATCACAGAGCCCCGCGACACCACCTGGGCCACAGCTCCCGAATTCAAATCCGGGGCCCCAATGCGGCTAACCTCCTGGCAGGAGAAGGGCCTGGATTGGTCTTCATCGGACGAGCTGATAGCGCTCCAGACGCGCATCAGGAGCATGATGGACAAGAACGTCAAGCTTGTCGATGTGAATCAAGTGATGCTAGTCTGACGGATCCTTCCATGCCGGAGCCGGGCTTGCCACCTATGGGAGTTCGATCCGACTGAGCACAAGACCCTGCAACGGTTCTTCGGAACTACACACAAAGATATCTGGAAGGTGCTCTTCAAGGCCAATGAGACGTGGCCGAAGACCACCGAGGATCGTGGGCATGACCTGGCTCATCCCGCCAGTTTGGTAAGTTTTCCGTTGTTTCAAGGTGTATTCCTTACTTGCTTATTCAAGGAGGGTGTCTGAATTTTCCCATTTGTTCTTTCGGGCTTGGACTACGAAGGCGGAGCGGATTCAGTGTCCGACTCCGCTACCTGAGGATCCAGCCATCCCGCGTCTAACGAAGATGCTAGTTCCGGCGCCCTAAAAGGCGCCGGAGAAGAAGGCCAAGAAGAGGGCCAAGGGGACCATAGGTGGCCTCCGTCCCAAGGGTACTTCGGACGTGGTGTCTGAAGACGCCGAAACTCACTCCGCCGCCGAAGACGACGAGGAGGAGGAAGAGAGAAACTTCCCCCTCCCTGAGGGGGGAAGGAAGAGGGCGGCCTCCACAGATCTGGAAGCAGAGGCGTCCAAGAAGGGAAAGGCTTCCCTCGCGGATAGCTATGCGTGGGACGTCGATAGCAGCCTAGAACGGCGCCCTCGAGATAAGCCCTTGGCCGAATCGTGAGTATCCGAAGAGCCTGGCGCATTCATATATCCGCCTCTTTTACCTCATAATTTTAACACATCAAATCATGTATTTGCAGTCTGGCTCGTTCCGCCCTTGAGCGATCCTCGTCTTCGGGGAACTCGCTGGACCCAAAGGTGATGGACAGCGGGTCCCCTCCGACGGCCTCATCTCCCAAGGCCATGGATGACACCGAGGTGTTGTCCCGAAGGACCCCTGGCCAGGGAGAGATGCAGGAGGCCATCAGGATGGCGCCCGAGGGCGAGACCTCGGCCGCCGAACACATGGGGGAGCAGATCCCCATGGAGACTGGCGATGGGGGCCATGTCCAATTTGGCCCCCAGCCGAATACGGTCCCAGAGACCTATACGGCTCCGGAATCCGGCCAGCAGCCTCCTTCATCGGAAGGAGGTCTGCCCATTCTGCCGGTGACCTCTGTCCAACCAGAGGCGCTGGATACTCTACTGGAAGCACTACGAAGCGCTCCCATCATTGATGAACACCGTACCCTTATGGGTGCGGTGATTGAGAAGATTCAGTCTGCGAAAAGCGGACTGACCGAAGCCTGTGCGAGCCTTCTAACAGGCTTTGAGGTAAGCGCTGTATTTATGTGAAAAGAAAGTTACAGTATAGAAAGTAGCCCCTGAGACTCTGTCCGGTGTTCGGAAAGAAAAGTCGAACAGAGGATCAAATAGTTTGTCACAGGAGACTAATTATATATGTCTTTGTGAATAAGCAGGCGTCGCTGCTAGCCGCGACTTCTGATGCTGCCAAAGTCTCCGGACTGAAGCAGAGGCTAGAGCAGACCGCGGAAGAGCTCGGTCGTGCGAAAAGGCAGCTTGCGGACAAGCAGGGTATGTAACAACCTAGTCAATTATAGCAAAATATGAATTGCTTGTGTTGATCGTGTGATAATTTGTAGGGGCGGTGTCCGAGGTGGAAACTCTCTAGGCAGCGCTGGCCTAAGCCCAGAAGAGAGCAGCAGACAAGCAGGCCACCCATGAAAAGCACGAGGCCAGGGTCGGTGAGATCCAGTAGGAGCTGCAGGACACCATGAAGAAGTGTGAGGCCTTGGAGCACAAGAATGCGGACCAAGAGTCCGAACTTGCCCAGGCTCGTCGAAGTGCACAAGAGTCTCGGGTCGAAGCCTAGGGCGCCCTCCAGGAAATCCAGGAGGCCAAGAAAATTGCGGTGGGTAAGGCCTTTATTATGCAGAGCAAGTATGTGAAGAAGAGATATCTCATGCTAACCCGGATTTGGAGTTCTCTAGGGGCGTTTGCGGATCTGCCCTGCAGTGTTTCTGACGCTGCGGCATTCTTCCGAGCTGAAGAGGGGAGCTCAACGGAGAAGTTATTTTGGTCGCAATATCTTGCTCCAGAACATCTGGTGGCTTTTAGTGACCAGCTGAAGTAGCTGGTCGAGCTGCATAGGGTGGCCAAACTGTCCATGAAGGATTTAATAATCTGGCTGTGGCCTACAGAAGCTATACTCGGCAGCTACTTCGGCCTCGTGAAGCGGTTGGTGAATGCCTGCCCTCGGCTTGACGCCATCAAGCGGTCGGTCTGCATAGAAGGTGCGCAGATGGCCTTCGCCCGTGTTAAGATGCAATGGGCAAAGATGAATGCCGTCAGCTCGCGACCGAAGGACCGCCCGATGGAAAGGAGCACCACATGCCCGCGTGATATTTCAATGATATCCTGGAGGGATCCCGCATTGTGGCGAAGCAGTGTACGAAGGATGTAATCTTCGAATGAATACAGTTATATTGTCTTGCCCTGTATTATAAAAACAAGTTCAGCTAGGTAATATAATGTTTGTTTAATATTTTACCTCCTGTGCGGCCGTGTTTATGAAATTTTGAGAGTTGGCCAGTCGTCGGCTTCATCCCCCACATAGGTAGTACGGGGGTGTTCGGGATGGAATCTAAACACTCTTGATCCAATTTGTTTGGTCCTTTTAAAGGAGGTGTTTAGCACAACGAACCGGGCAATCGGACTATGTGGCTTTATCACCCTCACTTAGCCATAGGAGTTCTACAATAAAAATTTAGGCGCAGCCCCTAGTATCCGTACTAGGATACTGTAACACCTGATCGGGTAAAAAGCCGATTCATCGCATAATGCAGAAAAAATCGCGAAAGATTTGAAACGTCCGAAGAGCTGACTGGATCTCGCCGCATCATGATAGTCAGTTTTCGGCTTTCTCTACTGAGGTGCTCATCCGGATAAACCAGGATGCAATTGTAGTAGTTCTCCCTTTACTACCCTAGCTGATATAGCGAAACGTAAGGTAGTAAGCACAGGAGCCGGGCAACCCAACTATTGACCAAAGACATGATTCAGAGCCAATGCATATAATGCTAAACTCAGGGTGCCGAACTATGTTGTAGAAAGTGTTCGGATTTGTTGTCGTATTATGGGTCGCGATGAAGCCCCTGGCAGATTAAAGCGTACCAAAGTGTATGGTCGCAACTTTGAGAAAATCATCAAAGAAAAGGAAAAAAGAGTAGTAAGCTAGTGTCACAGAAGTTGGGCCGCAAACTATTTCCATTATAGTTTGATTAATACGTCAAAGTGTATTTGCACAAGTGGTGCAATAAGCAACCGGGCTATTTAACATGCCACAACCAAGGGAGAGCTGCGTGCGGGTCCTGAAAGCAGGTAGAGTGATCATTAAAGAGACCATCTAAGAATTCCCTTGTACGCCAGTGATGACCCACAAGTGTAGGGGATCTATCGTAGCCTTTTCGATAAGTAAGAGTGTCGAACCCAACGAGGAGCAGAAGGAAATGATAAGCGGTTTTCAGCAAGGTATTTTCTGCAAGCACTGAAATTATCGGTAACAGATAGTTTGGTGATAAGGTAATTGATAACGTGTAACAAATAGTAAAAGTAAATAAGGTGCAGCAAGATGGCCCAATCCTTTTTGTAGCAAAGGACAAGCCTGGACAAACTCTTATATAAAGGAAAGCGCTCCCGAGGACACATGGGAATTATCGTCAAGCTAGTTTTCATCACGCTCATATGATTCGTGTTCCGTACTTTGATAATTTGATATGTGGGTGGACCGGTGCTTGGGTACTGCCCTTCCTTGGACAATCATTCCACTTATGATTAACCCCTATTGCAAGCATCCGCAACTACCACAGAAGTATTAAGGTAAACCTAACCATAGCATGAAACATATAGATCCAAATCAGCCCCTTACGAAGCAACGCATAAACTAGGGTTTAAGCTTCTGTCACCATAGCAACCCATCATCTACTTATTACTTCCCAATGCCCTCCTCTAGGCCCAAACAATAGTGAAGTGTCATGTAGTCAACGTTCACATGACACCACTAGAGGAAAGACAACATACATCTCATCAAAATATCAAACAAATACGAAATTCACATGACTACTTATAGCAAAACTTCTCCCATGTCCTCGGGAACAAAAGTAACTACTCACAAATCATATTCATGTTCATAATCAGAGGGGTATTAACATGCATAATGGATCTGAACATATGATCTTCCACCAAGTAAACCAACTAGTATCAACTACAAGGAGTAATCAACACTACTAGCAACCCACGGGTACCAATCTGAGGCTTTGGGACAAAGATTGGATACAAGAGATGAACTAGGGTTTGAGATGAGATGGTGCTGGTGAAGATGTTGATGGAGATTGACCCCCTCCCGATGAGAGGATCGTTGGTGATGACGATGGTGATGATTTCCCCCTCCCGGAGGGATGTTTCCCCGGCAGAACAGCTCCGTCGGAGCCCTAGATTGGTTCCACCAAGGTTCCGCCTCGTGGCGGCGGAGTTTCTTCCCGAAAGCTTGCTTATGACTTTTTCCTTGATGAAAGACTCCATATAGCCAAAGATGGGCATCAGAGGGCTGCCAGGGGGCCCACAAGGCAGGGGGCGCGCCCCCCACCCTCGTGGATGGTGGGTGGCCCCCCTCTGGTACTTCTTTCGCCCAATATTTTTTATATATTCTGAAACGTGCTCCCGTGAAGTTTCAGGACTTTTGGAGTTGTGCAGAATAGGTCTCTAATATTTGCTCCTTTTCCAGCTCAGAATTCCAGCTGCCGGCATCCCCCCTCTTCATGTAAACCTTCTGAAATAAGAGAGAATAGGCATAAGTATTTGTGACATAATGTGTAATAACAACCCATAATGCAATAAATATCAATATAAAAGCATGATGCAAAATGGACGTATCAACCCCCCCCCCCAAGCTTAGACCTCGCTTGTCCTCAAGCGAAAGCCGATATCGATAAATGTGTCCACGTGTTTAGAGATAGCGGTGTCAATAAAAATAAAATACGGACATGAGAGCATCATGATCAATCTTAGAACAGCAACATATACATATATTGTCATATGATCTCTTATGCCAAAGTAACAATTCAAGCACGATTTCAAGTATGAATCACAAACTTCGTTGAAAACTAACAAACTATAATCTTAGTCATTGAAGCAATTGCAATTTATCATAACATCAGATCAATATGAGAGCTTTTCAGCAAGTCCACATACTCAACTATCATTTAATCTTTCACAATTGCTAACACTCACGCAATATTTATGGGTATGAAGTTTAAATCAGACACAGAGAAAGATAGGGGCTTATAGTTTTGCCTCCCAACCTTTTACCTCAAGGGTAATGTCAACAATAATAGTTCATGAAAACTCACATCTAATTAGCTAAATATATCAGGATCTTTCCAACACATTGTGCTTGCCAAAGGATAAAATGTAAAAAGGAAAGGTGAAGATCACCATGACTCTTGTATGAAGTATAAGACAAGAATAAAATATAGGCCCTTCGCAGAGGGAAGCAGAGGTTTTCATGTGCTTTTATGGTTGGATCTACAAAATCTTAATGCGAAAGAATGTCACTTTATATTGCCACTTTTGATATGGACCTTTATTATGCAGTCCGTCGCTTTTATTTCTTCCACATCACAAGATCGTATAAAGCTTATTTTCTCCACACTAATAAATCATACATATTTAAAGAGCAATTTTTATTGCTTGCATCGATGAAAACTTACTTGAAGGATCTTACTCAATCCATAGGTAGATATGGTGGACTCTCATGGCAAAACTGGGTTTAAGGATATTTGGAAGCACAAGTAGTATCTCTACTTGGTGCATAGAATTTGGCTAGCATGAGGGGGAAAGGCAATCTCAACATGTTGGATGATCCATGACAACATAATTTATCTCAGATGTAGGAAAACATAACCCATTATGTTGTCTTCCTTGTCCAACCTCAACTCTTTAGCATGTCATATTTTAATGAGTGCTCACAATCATAAAAGATGTCCAAGATAGTATATCTATATGTGAAGACCTCTCTTTCTTTATTACTTCCTATTAATTGCAACGATGACCGAAACTATGCTTGTCAACTCTCAACAACTCTTATTCATCATACTCTTTATATGTGAAGTCATTACTCTCCATAAGATCCATATGATCCCTTTATTTTTTTTTATTTCTTCTTTTTATTTTATTCCCTCAAGATCATAGCAAGATGGCAAAGCCCTTGACTCAACACTAATCTTTATTATATAAAGCTCACGGACTCGATTACACAGAAGGATCATAAAGCAAAACTCAAAACTAGATCCTACTAAAACTTTATTCTACTAGATCAAGATATTACCAAAAGGATCAAACTAAGAAAAACGGTAAAGATAAAAGTGTGATGGTGATACGATACCGGGGCACTCCCCCAAGCTTGGCAGTTGCCAAGGGGAGTGCCCATACCCATGTGTTTATGTCTCCTTCCTTTGAGGTGGTGATGATGGAGTTGTTGGTGATGTGGGCTTATTGTCCATCTTCCAAGGCATAGGCTCACCATTATAGAAGGATGATCGAGTCTCTGGGATCCTCAAATCTGCAGCCAAACTCATCCTCTTGAATCTATATTCATACTCATAGTTTTGGTTTTGCAGGTCATAGATCTGGGCTTGGGGGCGCTCAATTTTCTCGTGAAGCTTGAAGATGGCCTCTCCAATGTTCTTGTCATCTAGCTTGTGGTTGTTGATGAACTCCGTGATCATTATATGATTGGAGTCGAGTCCACATTCCACCATCTCCTAGCACTTGAAAACTTGTTGCTCCATTGCCTCGAGCCTTGTCTCTACGCTTCCGGTCCTCCTTGGTCCCTCAACATCGCAGATGTGCAGCAACCCCTCACGCATCTCAATGGTTTGAGGGTGTTGCAGCACCTCCGCGAGGTAGGGGTTGATGACCTTCTCGAAGAACTTGTCCTTGGGGGCACTTGGAGACGCCATGGCGGTCTAGATCTTTCAGAAAAACAGCTCGAAACAAGGACAGAAGATATTTGCGTGATACGATGGTCAAAACCTTCGGGAGATTATATAATGAATTTTTACAGACCAAGAGAAGTATCGTGCAAGAAAACGGAGTCCAGAGAGCACATGAGGTACCCACGAGGCAGGGGGCGTGCCCAGGGGGTAGGGCGCGCCCTCCACCCTCGTGGACGCCTCGTGTCCTTCCCGGACTGCTTCTTATTTTCCTATTTTCTTAAATATTCCAAAACAGAGAAAAATTGGTATTACGACTGTTTTGGAGTCGGTTTACTTACCGTACCACATACCTATTCCTTTTCGGAGTCTGAAACGTTCTGGAAAGTGTCCCTTATGTATTCCTCCGGGGTTACGGTTTTAATAACATTAGTTTCAACATTTATGGGATTACCTGAGATATAATGTTTGATTCTTTGACCGCTCACCACCCTCGGATTTGTGCCTTCGAAGTTGTTGATTTTTATGGCACCGGAATGATATACCTCCTCGATGACGTAAGGACCTTCCTATTTAGAGAGGAATTTGCCTGCAAAAAATCTTAAACGAGAGTTGTATAACAATACATAATCACCTACATTAAACTCACGTTTTTGTATCCTTTTGTCATGCCACCTTTTAACTTTTTCTTTAAATAGTTTGGCATTCTCATAAGCCTGGGTTCTCCATTCATCAAGTGAGCTAATGTCAAAAGGCCTCTTCTCAGTAGCAAGTTTTAAGTCATAGTTAAGCTCTTTAATGGCCCAATATGCCTTATGTTCTAGTTCAAGAGGTAAGTGACATGCCTTTCCATAAACCATTTTATACGAATAAATACCCATAGGATTTTTATGTGCAGTTCTATAGGCCCATAATGCATCATCAAGTTTCTTGGACCAATTCTTCCTAGATCAATTAACAGTATTTTGCACAATTAAGTTAAGCTCTCTATTACTTAATTCTACTTGACCACTAGACTGTGGATGATATGGAGATGCAATTCTATGATTAACATCATACTTAGCAAGCATTTTACGGAAAGCACCATGAATAAAATGTGAACCACCATCAGTCATTAAGTATCTAGGGACTCCAAACCTCGGAAATATAACTTCTTTAAGCATCTTAATAGAGGTGTTATGATCAGCACTACTAGTTGGAATAGCTTCTACCCACTTAGTAACATAATCAACAGCAACAAAAATATGTGTATACCCATTAGAGGAAGGAAACGGTCCCATATAATCAAAGCCCCAGACATCAAATGGTTTAATAACAAGTGAATAATTCATAGGCATTTCTTGACGTCTACTAATATTACCAATTCTTTCATTCATCACGGGACAAGACAAACTTATGGGCATCCTTGAAGAGAGTAGGCTAATAAAAATCGGATTGCAATACCTTATGTGCAGTTCTGTCTCCAGCATGGTGTCCTCCATAAGCCTCGGAGTGACACTTGCGTAGGATCTGTTCATGTTCATGCTCAGGTACACAATGTCTAATAACACCATCTACTCCTTCTTTATAAAGGTGTGGGTCATCCCAAAAGTAATGCCTTAAATCATAGAAGAACTTTTTCTTTTGCTGGTATGTGAAACTAGGTGGTATAAATTTGGCAACAATATAATTAGCATAATCATCATACCATGGAGCAGTACGAGAAGCATTTATGACAGCTAGTTGTTCATCAGGAAAGCTATCATCAATAGGTAGTGGGTCATCAAGAACATTCTCTAACCTAGACAAGTTGTCTGCAACGGGGTTCTCAGCTCCCTTTCTATCAATAATATGCAAATCAAATTCTTGTAGCAAGAGAACCCATCTAATAAGTCTAGGTTTAGCATCTTTCTTTTCCATAAGATATTTAATAGCAGCATCATCAGTGTGAACGGTTACTTTAGAATCAACAATATAAGGTCTGAACTTATCACAAGCAAATACAACTGCTAAAAATTCTTTTTCAGTAGTGGCATAATTTCTTTGAGCACTGTCTAGAGTTTTACTAGCATATTGAATAACATTTAATTTCTTATCAACTCTCTGTCCTAGAACAACCCCTACAGCATATTCACTAGCATCACACATGATTTCAAATGGTAAATTCCAATCAGGAGGCTGAACAATAGGTGCAGAAATCAAAGCTTTATTAAGTATTTCAAATGCTTCTACACAATCATCATCAAAGACAAAAGGAACATCTTTTTGTAAGAGATTAGTCAGAGGCCGAGATTTTAGAGAAGTCCTTACTGGACCTCCTATAAAAACCGTCATGACTAAGGAAACTTCTTATACCTTTAATGTCCTTAGGACACGGCATCTTTTCAATAGCATTAACTTTAGCTTTATCAACTTCAATAGCTCTTTCGGAAATTTTATGCCCCAAGACAATACCTTCATTAACCATAAAATGGCATTTCTCCCAATTCAACACGAGATTAGTTTCTTCACATCTCTGCAAAACTCGATCAAGGTTGCTTAAGCAATCATCAAAAGAATTTCCATATACGGAGAAATTATCCATGAAATCCTCAACAATATTTTCACAAAAGTCAGAGAATATAGCAGTCATACATCTTTGAAAGGTAGCAGGTGCATTGCATAAACCAAAAGGCATACGTCTATAAGCAAAGGTACCGAAAGGGCAAGTAAAAGTTGTCTTTTCTTGATCCTCTTTTGACACAGGTATTTGAGAGAAACCAGAATAACCATCTAGAAAGCAAAAATGTGTATGTTTGGATAATCTTTCTAGCATTTGATCAATAAAAGGTAAGGGGTAATGATCCTTTTTAGTAGCTTTATTTAATTTGCGAAAATCAATTACCATTCTATAACCCGTAACAATTCTTTGTGGGATCAATTCATCTTTATCATTAGGAACAACAGTAATACCTCCCTTCTTGGGGACACGATGGACAACACTTACCCACTGACTATCAGCAACGGGATAAATTATACCTACCTCCAGAAGCTTTAGTATTTCTTTTCTTACCTCTTCTTTCATCTTAGGATTTAACCGTCGTTGGTGATCAACAACCGGTTTCGCGTCTTTCTCGAATTTTATTTTGTGCTGGCATAGAGTGGGACTAATGCCCTTAAGATCATTAAGAGTATATCCAATAGAAGCACGGTGCTTCTTCAGAGTTTTCAATAATTTCTTTTCCTCATGCTCTGAAAGTTAGCACTAATAATGACAGGATATATCTCTTTTCTCATCAAGATAAGCATATTTAAGAGTATCTGGTAAAGGTTTAAGCTCAAATACGGGATCTCCCTTGGGTGGAGGAGGATCCCCTAGGATTTCAACAGGCAAGTTGTGTTTCAAAATAGGTCCCTGTTTAAAGAATACTTCATCTGTTTCCCTTCTTTCATTCATAAACATATCATTTTCATGGTCTAGCAAATATTGTTTTAAAGGATCATTACGAGGCACGGCAATAGAAGCAAGACCAATAATTTCATCTTTACTAGGCAATTCTTTATCATGGGGTTGTCTACGAAATTTAGCAAAATTAAATTCATTAGACATATCCCCTAAACCAACAGAAACAATATCCTTATTGTAGTCTATCTTAGCATTAACAGTATTGAAGAATGGTCTACCAAATATAATGGGACAAAAGTTATCTTGTGGGGAACCAAGAACAAGAAACTCAGCAGGATATTTAACTTTCCCACACAAGACTTCAACATCTCTAACAATCCCAACTGGTGAAATAGTGTCTCTATTGGCAAGTTTAATAGTAACATCAATTTCCTCTATCTCAGCAGGTGCAATATCATGCATAATTTCTTTATATAAGGAATGAGGTATTTCACTTGCACTAGCACCCATACCACATAAGCCATGATAGCAATGATCTCCTATTTTAACAGAAATAACAGGCATGCCTACAACAGGTCTATGTTTATTTTTAGTATCGGGTCTAGCAATTCTAGCAGCTTCATCATAGAAGTAAATAACATGCCCATCAACATTATCAGGCAAGAGATCTTTAACCATAGCAACACTAGGTTCAACTTTAATTTGCTCAGAGGGTGTAGGTGTTCTATTATTACTCTTACGAACTACAGTTGAAGCTTTAGCATGATCCTTTATTCTAACAGGGAAAGGTGGTTTTTCAATATAAGCAGTAGGAACAACAGGATCATTATAAGTGATAGTTTTTTCTTCAACTTTAATAGGTGCAACTACTTTTACTTCAATGGGAGGATTATATTTAAACCACTTCTACTTAGGAAGATAAACATGAGTAGCAAAGGATTCACAGAAAGAAGCTACTATCTCAGAGTCAAGTCCATATTTAGTGCTAAATTCATGGAAAGCATCGGTATCCATAAAATATTTAACACAATCAAACTTAGGTGTTATACCGGACTCCTTACCTTCGTCGAGGTCCCGATCTTCAGAGTTGCGTTTAATTCTTTCCAATAAATCCCATTTGAATTCAATAGTCTTCATCATAAAAGAACCAGTACAAGAAGTATCGAGCATGGAGCGATTACTAAGAGAAAGCCAAGCATAAATTTTTTGAATAATCATTTCTTTTGAGAGCTCATGATTGGGGCATGAATATAACATTGACTTAAGCCTCCCACAAGCTTGAGCGATGCTTTCTCCTTCGCGAGGCCAAAAATTATATATATATATATATATATATATATATATATATAATAACGATCACGATGAACAAGATGCATAGGATAAAAATTCTGATGAAATTCCAATTTCAATCGGTTGTAGTTCCATGATCCCATATCATCACATAGCCTAAACCATGTCAACACCTCTCCCTCCAAAGATAAAGGGAAGACCTTCTTCTTGATAACATCCTCGGGCATACCTGCAAGCTTAAATAATCCACAAACTTCATCCGCATAGATTAGGTGCAAATCGGGATGTAATGTTCCATCACCTGTGAAAGGATTAGCTAGCAGTTTCTCTATCATACCGAAGGAATTTCAAAGTAAACATTTTTAGTAGGTTCAGTAGGTTGAGGAGAAACTCTTTGCTCTACTGGTCGGGGTGAAGATACCCCGAACAAGCCCCTCAAAGGATTATGTTCCATAGTAATAGGTGACAGTAAATTTCAGCACACTATATAAAATTTTCCTTACCAAATTCCACCTACCAAATGCGCTTCACTCCTCGGCAACGGCGCCAGAAAAGAGTCTTGATGACCCACAAGTGTAGGGGATCTATCGTAGCCTTTTCGATAAGTAAGAGTGTCAAACCCAACGAGGAGCAAAAGGAAATGATAAGCGGTTTTCAGCAAGGTATTTTCTGCAAGCACTGAAATTATCGGTAACAGATAGTTTGGTGATAAGGTAATTGATAATGTGTAACAAATAGTAAAATTAAATAAGGTGCAGCAAGATGGCCCAATCCTTTTTGTAGCAAAGGACAAGCCTGGACAAACTCTTATATAAAGGAAAGCGCTCCCGAGGACACATGGGAATTATCGTCAAGCTAGCTTTCATCACGCTCATATGATTCGTGTTCCGTACTTTGATAATTTGATATGTGGGTGGACCGGTGCTTGGGTACTGGCCTTCCTTGGACAATCATTCCACTTATGATTAACCCCTATTGCAAGCATCCGCAACTACAACAGAAGTATTAAGGTAAACCTAACCATAGCATGAAACATATAGATCCAAATCAGCCCCTTACGAAGCAACGCATAAACTAGGGTTTAAGCTTTTGTCACCCTAGCAACCCATCATCTACTTATTACTTCCAATGCCCTCCTCTAGGCCCAAACAATAGTGAAGTGTCATGTAGTCAACGTTCACATGACACCACTAGAGGAAACACAACATACATCTCATCAAAATATCAAACAAATACGAAATTCACATGACTACTTATAGCAAAACTTCTCCCATGTCCTCAGGAACAAAAGTAACTACTCACAAATCATATTCATGTTCATAATCAGAGGGGTATTAACATGCATAATGGATATGAACATATGATCTTCCACCAAGTAAACCAACTAGTATCAACTACAAGGAGTAATCAACACTACTAGCAACCCACGGGTACCAATCTGAGGCTTTGGGATAAAGATTGGATACAAGAGATGAACTAGGGTTTAAGATGAGATGGTGCTGGTGAAGATGTTGATGGAGATTGACCCCCTCCCGATGAGAGGATCGTTGGTGATGACGATGGTGATGATTTCCCCCTCCCGGAGGGATGTTTCCCCGGCAGAACAGCTCCGTCGGAGCCCTAGATTGGTTCCACCAAGGTTCCGCCTCGTGGCGGCGGAGTTTCTTCCCGAAAGCTTGCTTATGATTTTTTCCTTGATGAAAGACTCCATATAGCCAAAGATGGGCATCAGAGGGCTGCCAGGGGGCCCACAAGGCAGGGGGCGCGCCCCCCACCCTCGTGGATGGTGGGTGGCCCCCCTCTGGTACTTCTTTCGCCCAATATTTTTTATATATTCTGAAACGTGCTCCCGTGAAGTTTCAGGACTTTTGGAGTTGTGCAGAATAGGTCTCTAATATTTGCTCCTTTTCCAGCCCAGAATTCCAGCTGCTGGCATCCCCCCTCTTCATGTAAACCTTGTGAAATAAGAGAGAATAGGCATAAGTATTTGTGACATAATGTGTAATAACAACCCATAATGCAATAAATAT
>NC_041382.1:489353783-489357333 GCF_002162155.2 Triticum dicoccoides
TATATATATATATATATATATATATATATATATATAATAACGATCACGATGAACAAGATGCATAGGATAAAAATTCTGATGAAATTCCAATTTCAATCGGTTGTAGTTCCATGATCCCATATCATCACATAGCCTAAACCATGTCAACACCTCTCCCTCCAAAGATAAAGGGAAGACCTTCTTCTTGATAACATCCTCGGGCATACCTGCAAGCTTAAATAATCCACAAACTTCATCCGCATAGATTAGGTGCAAATCGGGATGTAATGTTCCATCACCTGTGAAAGGATTAGCTAGCAGTTTCTCTATCATACCGAAGGAATTTCAAAGTAAACATTTTTAGTAGGTTCAGTAGGTTGAGGAGAAACTCTTTGCTCTACTGGTCGGGGTGAAGATACCCCGAACAAGCCCCTCAAAGGATTATGTTCCATAGTAATAGGTGACAGTAAATTTCAGCACACTATATAAAATTTTCCTTACCAAATTCCACCTACCAAATGCGCTTCACTCCTCGGCAACGGCGCCAGAAAAGAGTCTTGATGACCCACAAGTGTAGGGGATCTATCGTAGCCTTTTCGATAAGTAAGAGTGTCAAACCCAACGAGGAGCAAAAGGAAATGATAAGCGGTTTTCAGCAAGGTATTTTCTGCAAGCACTGAAATTATCGGTAACAGATAGTTTGGTGATAAGGTAATTGATAATGTGTAACAAATAGTAAAATTAAATAAGGTGCAGCAAGATGGCCCAATCCTTTTTGTAGCAAAGGACAAGCCTGGACAAACTCTTATATAAAGGAAAGCGCTCCCGAGGACACATGGGAATTATCGTCAAGCTAGCTTTCATCACGCTCATATGATTCGTGTTCCGTACTTTGATAATTTGATATGTGGGTGGACCGGTGCTTGGGTACTGGCCTTCCTTGGACAATCATTCCACTTATGATTAACCCCTATTGCAAGCATCCGCAACTACAACAGAAGTATTAAGGTAAACCTAACCATAGCATGAAACATATAGATCCAAATCAGCCCCTTACGAAGCAACGCATAAACTAGGGTTTAAGCTTTTGTCACCCTAGCAACCCATCATCTACTTATTACTTCCAATGCCCTCCTCTAGGCCCAAACAATAGTGAAGTGTCATGTAGTCAACGTTCACATGACACCACTAGAGGAAACACAACATACATCTCATCAAAATATCAAACAAATACGAAATTCACATGACTACTTATAGCAAAACTTCTCCCATGTCCTCAGGAACAAAAGTAACTACTCACAAATCATATTCATGTTCATAATCAGAGGGGTATTAACATGCATAATGGATATGAACATATGATCTTCCACCAAGTAAACCAACTAGTATCAACTACAAGGAGTAATCAACACTACTAGCAACCCACGGGTACCAATCTGAGGCTTTGGGATAAAGATTGGATACAAGAGATGAACTAGGGTTTGAGATGAGATGGTGCTGGTGAAGATGTTGATGGAGATTGACCCCCTCCCGATGAGAGGATCGTTGGTGATGACGATGGTGATGATTTCCCCCTCCCGGAGGGATGTTTCCCCGGCAGAACAGCTCCGTCGGAGCCCTAGATTGGTTCCACCAAGGTTCCGCCTCGTGGCGGCGGAGTTTCTTCCCGAAAGCTTGCTTATGATTTTTTCCTTGATGAAAGACTCCATATAGCCAAAGATGGGCATCAGAGGGCTGCCAGGGGGCCCACAAGGCAGGGGGCGCGCCCCCCACCCTCGTGGATGGTGGGTGGCCCCCCTCTGGTACTTCTTTCGCCCAATATTTTTTATATATTCTGAAACATGCTCCCGTGAAGTTTCAGGACTTTTGGAGTTGTGCAGAATAGGTCTCTAATATTTGCTCCTTTTCCAGCCCAGAATTCCAGCTGCTGGCATCCCCCCTCTTCATGTAAACCTTGTGAAATAAGAGAGAATAGGCATAAGTATTTGTGACATAATGTGTAATAACAACCCATAATGCAATAAATATCAATATAAAAGCATGATGCAAAATGGACGTATCAACCCCCCCCCCCAAGCTTAGACCTCGCTTGTCCTCAAGCGAAAGCCGATATCGATAAATGTGTCCATATGTTTAGAGATAGAGGTGTCAATAAAAATAAAATACGGACATGAGAGCATCATGATTAATCTTAGAACAGCAACATATACATATATTGTCATATGATCTCTTATGCCAAAGTAACAATTCAAGCACGATTTCAAGTATGAATCACAAACTTCGTTGAAAACTAACAAACTATAATCTTAGTCATTGAAGCAATTGCAATTTATCATAACATCAGATCAATATGAGAGCTTTTCAGCAAGTCCACATACTCAACTATCATTTAATCTTTCACAATTGCTAACACTCACGCAATATTTATGGGTATGAAGTTTAAATCAGACACAGAGAAAGATAGGGGCTTATAGTTTTGCCTCCCAACCTTTTACCTCAATGGTAATGTCAACAATAATAGTTCATGAAAACTCACATCCAATTAGCTAAATATATCAGGATCTTTCCAACACATTGTGCTTGCCAAAGGATAAAATGTAAAAAGGAAAGGTGAAGATCACCATGACTCTTGTATGAAGTATAAGACAAGAATAAAATATAGGCCCTTCGCAGAGGGAAGCAGAGGTTTTCATGGCTTTTATGGTTGGATCTACAAAATCTTAATGCGAAAGAATGTCACTTTATATTGCCACTTTTGATATGGACCTTTATTATGCAGTCCGTCGCTTTTATTTCTTCCACATCACAAGATCGTATAAAGCTTATTTTCTCCACACTAATAAATCATACATATTTAAAGAGCAATTTTTATTGCTTGCATCGATGAAAACTTACTTGAAGGATCTTACTCAATCCATAGGTAGATATGGTGGACTCTCATGGCAAAACTGGGTTTAAGGATATTTGGAAGCACAAGTAGTATCTCTACTTGGTGCATAGAATTTGGCTAGCATGAGGGGGAAAGGCAATCTCAACATGTTGGATGATCCATGACAACATAATTTATCTCAGATGTAGGAAAACATAACCCATTATGTTGTCTTCCTTGTCCAACCTCAACTCTTTAGCATGTCATATTTTAATGAGTGCTCACAATCATAAAAGATGTCCAAGATAGTATATCTATATGTGAAGACCTCTCTTTCTTTATTACTTCCTATTAATTGCAACGATGACCGAAACTATGCTTGTCAACTCTCAACAACTCTTATTCATCATACTCTTTATATGTGAAGTCATTACTCTCCATAAGATCCATATGATCCCTTTATTTTTTTTTATTTCTTCTTTTTATTTTATTCCCTCAAGATCATAGCAAGATGGCAAAGCCCTTGACTCAACACTAATCTTTATTATATAAAGCTCACGGACTCGATTACACAGAAGGATCATAAAGCAAAACTCAAAACTAGATCCTACTAAAACTTTATTCTACTAGATCAAGATATTACCAAAAGGATCAAACTAAGAAAAACGGTAAAGATAAAAGTGTGATGGTGATACGATACCG
>NC_041382.1:489358087-489359017 GCF_002162155.2 Triticum dicoccoides
GTAAGGACCTTCCTATTTAGAGAGGAATTTGCCTGCAAAAAATCTTAAACGAGAGTTGTATAACAATACATAATCACCTACATTAAACTCACGTTTTTGTATCCTTTTGTCATGCCACCTTTTAACTTTTTCTTTAAATAGTTTGGCATTCTCATAAGCCTGGGTTCTCCATTCATCAAGTGAGCTAATGTCAAAAGGCCTCTTCTCAGTAGCAAGTTTTAAGTCATAGTTAAGCTCTTTAATGGCCCAATATGCCTTATGTTCTAGTTCAAGAGGTAAGTGACATGCCTTTCCATAAACCATTTTATACGAATAAATACCCATAGGATTTTTATGTGCAGTTCTATAGGCCCATAATGCATCATCAAGTTTCTTGGACCAATTCTTCCTAGATCAATTAACAGTATTTTGCACAATTAAGTTAAGCTCTCTATTACTTAATTCTACTTGACCACTAGACTGTGGATGATATGGAGATGCAATTCTATGATTAACATCATACTTAGCAAGCATTTTACGGAAAGCACCATGAATAAAATGTGAACCACCATCAGTCATTAAGTATCTAGGGACTCCAAACCTCGGAAATATAACTTCTTTAAGCATCTTAATAGAGGTGTTATGATCAGCACTACTAGTTGGAATAGCTTCTACCCACTTAGTAACATAATCAACAGCAACAAAAATATGTGTATACCCATTAGAGGAAGGAAACGGTCCCATATAATCAAAGCCCCAGACATCAAATGGTTTAATAACAAGTGAATAATTCATAGGCATTTCTTGACGTCTACTAATATTACCAATTCTTTCATTCATCACGGGACAAGACAAACTTATGGGCATCCTTGAAGAGAGTAGGCTAATAAAAATCGGATTGCAATACCTTATGTGCAGTTCTGTCTCCAGCATGGTGTCCTCCATAAGCCT
>NC_041382.1:489361178-489363994 GCF_002162155.2 Triticum dicoccoides
AATACTTCATCTGTTTCCCTTCTTTCATTCATAAACATATCATTTTCATGGTCTAGCAAATATTGTTTTAAAGGATCATTACGAGGCACGGCAATAGAAGCAAGACCAATAATTTCATCTTTACTAGGCAATTCTTTATCATGGGGTTGTCTACGAAATTTAGCAAAATTAAATTCATTAGACATATCCCCTAAACCAACAGAAACAATATCCTTATTGTAGTCTATCTTAGCATTAACAGTATTGAAGAAGGGTCTACCAAATATAATGGGACAAAAGTTATCTTGTGGGGAACCAAGAACAAGAAACTCAGCAGGATATTTAACTTTCCCACACAAGACTTCAACATCTCTAACAATCCCAACTGGTGAAATAGTGTCTCTATTGGCAAGTTTAATAGTAACATCAATTTCCTCTATCTCAGCAGGTGCAATATCATGCATAATTTCTTTATATAAGGAATGAGGTATTTCACTTGCACTATCACCCATACCACATAAGCCATGATAGCAATGATCTCCTATTTTAACAGAAATAACAGGCATGCCTACAACAGGTCTATGTTTATTTTTAGTATCGGGTCTAGCAATTCTAGCAGCTTCATCATAGAAGTAAATAACATGCCCATCAATATTATCAGGCAAGAGATCTTTAACCATAGCAACACTAGGTTCAACTTTAATTTGCTCAGAGGGTGTAGGTGTTCTATTATTACTCTTACGAACTACAGTTGAAGCTTTAGCATGATCCTTTATTCTAACAGGGAAAGGTGGTTTTTCAATATAAGCAGTAGGAACAACAGGATCATTATAAGTGATCGTTTTTTCTTCAACTTTAATAGGTGCAACTACTTTTACTTCAATGGGAGGATTATATTTAAACCACTTCTCCTTAGGGAGATAAACATGAGTAGCAAAGGATTCACAGAAAGAAGCTACTATCTCAGAGTCAAGTCCATATTTAGTGCTAAATTCATGGAAAGCATCGGTATCCATAAAATATTTAACACAATCAAACTTAGGTGTTATACCGGACTCCTTACCTTCATCGAGGTCCCGATCTTCAGAGTTGTGTTTAATTCTTTCCAATAAATCCCATTTGAATTCAATAGTCTTCATCATAAAAGAACCAGTACAAGAAGTATCGAGCATGGAGCGATTACTAAGAGAAAGCCAAGCATAAATTTTTTGAATAATCATTTCTTTTGAGAGCTCATGATTGGGGCATGAATATAACATTGACTTAAGCCTCCCACAAGCTTGAGCGATGCTTTCTCCTTCGCGAGGCCAAAAATTATATATATATATATATATATATATATATATATATATATATATATATATATATATATATATATATATATATATATATATATATATATATATATATAATAACGATCACGATGAACAAGATGCATAGGATAAAAATTCTGATGAAATTCCAATTTCAATCGGTTGTAGTTCCATGATCCCATATCATCACATAGCCTAAACCATGTCAACACCTCTCCCTCCAAAGATAAAGGGAAGACCTTCTTCTTGATAACATCCTCGGGCATACCTGCAAGCTTAAATAATCCACAAACTTCATCCGCATAGATTAGGTGCAAATCGGGATGTAATGTTCCATCACCTGTGAAAGGATTAGCTAGCAGTTTCTCTATCATACCGAAGGAATTTCAAAGTAAACATTTTTAGTAGGTTCAGTAGGTTGAGGAGAAACTCTTTGCTCTACTGGTCGGGGTGAAGATACCCCGAACAAGCCCCTCAAAGGATTATGTTCCATAGTAATAGGTGACAGTAAATTTCAGCACACTATATAAAATTTTCCTTACCAAATTCCACCTACCAAATGCGCTTCACTCCTCGGCAACGGCGCCAGAAAAGAGTCTTGATGACCCACAAGTGTAGGGGATCTATCGTAGCCTTTTCGATAAGTAAGAGTGTCAAACCCAACGAGGAGCAAAAGGAAATGATAAGCGGTTTTCAGCAAGGTATTTTCTGCAAGCACTGAAATTATCGGTAACAGATAGTTTGGTGATAAGGTAATTGATAATGTGTAACAAATAGTAAAATTAAATAAGGTGCAGCAAGATGGCCCAATCCTTTTTGTAGCAAAGGACAAGCCTGGACAAACTCTTATATAAAGGAAAGCGCTCCCGAGGACACATGGGAATTATCGTCAAGCTAGCTTTCATCACGCTCATATGATTCGTGTTCCGTACTTTGATAATTTGATATGTGGGTGGACCGGTGCTTGGGTACTGGCCTTCCTTGGACAATCATTCCACTTATGATTAACCCCTATTGCAAGCATCCGCAACTACAACAGAAGTATTAAGGTAAACCTAACCATAGCATGAAACATATAGATCCAAATCAGCCCCTTACGAAGCAACGCATAAACTAGGGTTTAAGCTTTTGTCACCCTAGCAACCCATCATCTACTTATTACTTCCAATGCCCTCCTCTAGGCCCAAACAATAGTGAAGTGTCATGTAGTCAACGTTCACATGACACCACTAGAGGAAACACAACATACATCTCATCAAAATATCAAACAAATACGAAATTCACATGACTACTTATAGCAAAACTTCTCCCATGTCCTCAGGAACAAAAGTAACTACTCACAAATCATATTCATGTTCATAATCAGAGGGGTATTAACATGCATAATGGATATGAACATATGATCTTCCACCAAGTAAACCAACTAGTATCAACTACAAGGAGTAATCAACACTACTAGCAACCCACGGGTACCAATCTGAGGCTTTGGGATAAAGATTGGATACAAGAGATGAACTAGGGTTT
>NC_041382.1:489364004-489385860 GCF_002162155.2 Triticum dicoccoides
TTCTGATGAAATTCCAATTTCAATCGGTTGTAGTTCCATGATCCCATATCATCACATAGCCTAAACCATGTCAACACCTCTCCCTCCAAAGATAAAGGGAAGACCTGCTTCTTGATAACATCCTCGGGCATACCTGCAAGCTTAAATAATCCACAAACTTCATCCGCATAGATTAGGTGCAAATCGGGATGTAATTTTCCATCACCTGTGAAAGGATTAGCTAGCAGTTTCTCTATCATACCGAAGGAATTTCAAAGTAAACATTTTTAGTAGGTTCAGTAGGTTGAGGAGCAACTCTTTGCTCTACTGGTCGGGGTGAAGATACCCCGAACAAGCCCCTCAAAGGATTATGTTCCATAGTAATAGGTGACAGTAAATTTCAGCACACTATATAAAATTTTCCTTACCAAATTCCACCTACCAAATGCGCTTCACTCCTCGGCAACGGCGCCAGAAAAGAGTCTTGACGACCCACAAGTGTAGGGGATCTATCGTAGCCTTTTCGATAAGTAAGAGTGTCAAACCCAACGAGGAGCAAAAGGAAATGATAAGCGGTTTTCAGCAAGGTATTTTCTACAAGCACTGAAATTATCGGTAACAGATAGTTTGGTGATAAGGTAATTGATAACGTGTAACAAATAGTAAAAGTAAATAAGGTGCAGCAAGATGGCCCAATCCTTTTTGTAGCAAAGGACAAGCCTGGACAAACTCTTATATAAAGGAAAGCGCTCCCGAGGACACATGGGAATTATCGTCAAGCTAGTTTTCATCACGCTCATATGATTCGTGTTCCGTACTTTGATAATTTGATATGTGGGTGGACCGGTGCTTGGGTACTGCCCTTCCTTGGACAATCATTCCACTTATGATTAACCCCTATTGCAAGCATACGCAACTACAACAGAAGTATTAAGGTAAACCTAACCATAGCATGAAACATATAGATCCAAATCAGCCCCTTACGAAGCAACGCATAAACTAGGGTTTAAGCTTTTGTCACCCTAGCAACCCATCATCTACTTATTACTTCCCAATGCCCTCCTCTAGGCCCAAACAATAGTGAAGTGTCATGTAGTCAACGTTCACATGACACCACTAGAGGAAAGATAACATACATCTCATCAAAATATCAAACGAATATGAAATTCACATGACTACTTATAGCAAGACTTCTCCCATGTCCTCGGGAACAAAAGTAACTACTCACAAATCATATTCATGTTCATAATCAAAGGGGTATTAACATGCATAATGGATCTGAACATATGATCTTCCACCAAGTAAACCAACTAGTATCAACTACAAGGAGTAATCAACACTACTAGCAACCCACAGGTACCAATCTGAGGCTTTGGGACAAAGATTTGATACAAGAGATGAACTAGGGTTTGAGATGAGATGGTGCTGGTGAAGATGTTGATGGATATTGACCCCCTCCCGATGAGAGGATCGTTGGTGATGACAATGGTGATGATTTCCCCCTCCCGGAGGGATGTTTCCCCGGCAGAACAGCTCCGTCGGAGCCCTAGATTGGTTCCACCAAGGTTCCGCCTCGTGGCGGCGGAGTTTCTTCCCGAAAGCTTGCTTATGATTTTTTCCTTGATGAAAGACTCCATATAGCCAAAGATGGGCATCAGAGGGCTGCCAGGGGGCCCACAAGGCAGGGGGCGCGCCCCCCCACCCTCGTGGATGGTGGGTGGGCCCCCTCTGGTACTTCTTTCGCCCAATATTTTTTATATATTCTGAAACATGCTCCCGTGAAGTTTCAGGACTTTTGGAGTTGTGCAGAATAGGTCTCTAATATTTGCTCCTTTTCCAGCCCAGAATTCCAGCTGCCGGCATTCCCCCTCTTCATGTAAACCTTGTGAAATAAGAGAGAATAGGCATAAGTCTTGTGACATAATGTGTAATAACAGCCCATAATGCAATAAATATCGATATAAAAGCATGATGCAAAATGGATGTATCAGCCAGTGCTTCTTGCCGTCTTGGTGTATCCATCCTGCCAAGAGGACCGATGATCAGGTCGTCAGAAGAAACCTGCGGAAAAAAGACCTAAAAGGATAAAAAGGAAAAATTGAAAGTATGTGTGTCCAGGAGCGGTCGAATCGTATTATGGGTCACAAGATAGTTATGCCTCTGTCTATGCCCATGGTATTTTGAGTGTGTAGTTATGTACGCACAGTACGAATGCCGCTTCTTGGTTGGGATTGGGACGGAGGCCGATTTGCTAGTCGAGCTCTTGACGAGCTGTGTTGTCCTGCTGCAGAGTAGCCCGGACTCATTTGACAGTGTCCGGGAGCTCGGCCGACAAATTAAGGTTCTGCTTGAGGAGGCCGGTCTGTACTTCTGCTGCTAACGCAGCGGTGTGCTCCTCGGTACGGAGGGAGCGTTTCGTGTTTCCATTGACTGTTATGACGCCGCGTGTACCGGGCATCTTGAGCTTAAGATAAGCGTAGTGTGGCACCGCGTTGAAGCGTGCAAATTCGGATCGTCCAAGCAGTGTGTGATAGTCGCTGCGAAAGGGGACGATATCGAAGATCAGCTCTTCGCTTCGGAAGTTGTCCGGAGATCCGAAGACAACCTCTAGTGTGATTGAGCCCATACAGCGGGCCTCTACACCTGGTATGACTCCTTTAAAGGTAGTCTTTGTGGGCTTAATTCTTGATGGATTAATGCCCATTTTGCATGTTGTATCCTGATAGAGCGGGTTCAGGCTGTTACCACCGTCCATGAGGACTCGCATGAGGTGAAATCCATCAATGATTGGCTCGAGGACTAGTGCGACTGAACCGCCATGACGGATACTGGTCGGATGGTCCCTGCGATCGAAAGTGATCAAGCAGGAAGACCATGGGTTGAACTTTGGGGCAACTGGCTCCATCGCGTAGATGTCCCTGAGCGCGCGCTTGCGTTTCCATCTTGGGGATGTGGGTAGCGTATATCATGTTTACCGTTTTGACTTGGGGGGAAACTACTTCTGTCCCCCTGTGTTCGGTGGCCGGGGCGCCTCGTCATCGTCCTCACTTTGCGACCCCTTCTCCTTGTTCTCGGCATTTAACTTGTCGGTCTGTTTAAAAACCCAACAGTCTCTGTTGGTGTGATTGGCTGGTTTGTCAGGAGTGCCGTGTATCTGGCATGCGCGATCGAGTATGTTGTCCAAGCTGGATGGGCCTGAATTGTTCCTTTTGAATGGCTTCTTCCGCTGGCTGGACTTGGAGCCGGTGAATCTGGAGTTGACCGTTGTGTCATCGGTATTATCACCATTGTTTCGACGCTTGTGTCTGTTGCGTCGGGCTTGCCGTTGCTATTTTTCGCTTCCACAGTGCCAGGTTCACTTGCACTGTTATTGCTACGGGCTAGCCAGCTATCTTCGCCCGTGCAAAAGCGGGTCATAAGTGCCGTAAGGGCTGCCCTAGACTTCAGCTTCTCTTGGCCGAGGTGTCGGGCGAGCCATTCGTCCCGGATGTTGTGTTTAAAGGCCGCCAAGGCTTCGGCATCCGAACAGTCGACAATCTGATTCTTTTTAGTTAAGAACCTAGTCCAGAGTTTCCTGACTCACTCTCCGGGATGTTGAATTATGTGACTTAAGTCATCAACATCCGGAGGCCGAACAGTACCTTGGAAGTTGTCAAGGAAGGCCTCCTCCAAGTCCTCCCAACTGCCAATGGAGTTTTCAGGCAGACTGTTCAACCAGTGCCGGGCTGGTCCTTTGAGTTTTAGTGGGAGGTATTTGATGGCATGGAGATCATCGCCGTGGGCCATATGAATGTGAAGAAGAAAGTCCTCGATCCATACCGCGGGGTCTGTTGTCCCATCGTATGATTCGATATTTACGGGTTTAAACCCTTCTGGGAATTCATGCTCCATTACTTCATCGGTGAAGCAAAGTGGGTGAGCGGTGCCTCTATATCGGGCCACGTCGCGATGTAGCTCAGATGGAGTCCGTCTGTGGTTCTCGGCCCGGGCGTGAGTATGACTATTGCGTCCGGCTAGATAGCCATTATCGCGTGTCGGAGCACGTCCCCGTGATCCATAGATCGATCTGTTCTGACATGCTCTACTGTCCAAGTCCTGCCGTAGGTCATATGTGTGTCCCCCGAGCTGATTTATCTCTCCCTTTACAGCGAGGTAGGGCAGGCTGGTGTTCGGCTTGAGTTGCCGCTTTATCCCGACCACGTGGTGGTCAGTCAGCCGCATTGCGCGATAATGGTATGGGATCCTACGCCTCGTCATCGAACTGAGGTAGTAATTTGCGCTTCGGGTAACTTTTGGCTGGGCGCTTGAGGCCGTATTCCTCGGCTGCCAGGACATCAGTCCATCTATCGTTGAGCGGATCTTGATCAGCTTGAAGCTGCTACTATTTCTTTTTCAGACTCCTTGCAATGGCTATTAGCTGGCGCTTGAAGCGCTCCTGCTCGAGAGGTTCCTCAGGCATGATAAAATCCTCGGTGCCGAGGCTCACCTCATCCTCGGAGAGCGGAAGATAATTACTGTCCTCTGAGTCTTCATGCGTGGCCTGTTCATCAGGGCTAACTTGCCCGTCTTCCCATTGATCTTGTTCGGAAGTTGCCTCAACGGGGTCTTCATTGTCTTCGGCACCGTCCGAAGTGTTATCTTCTCCTGTGCCGGTGTTGCTGTCTTTGCTGCGGCGTGACTTAGAGCGGCGTCGCTGATGCCGGTGCTTTGGTTGTATCTCGGGAGGTTTATCCTCAACTGGATCTTCCTTGTCATCGCCGCTATTCTCTTTTGGTGCATCCACCATGTATACATCATACGAGGAAGTGGTCGTCCAGCGTCCGGTAAATGGTGGGTTTTGGGCCTCTTCTTCTCCGGCATCGTCGTCCATACCGTCGATGTCGTCGGAGCCGTAATCGAGCATTTCAGTTAAGTCTTCGACAGTGGCTATTAAGTAGGCGGAGGGTGGGAAGCGAAATTCTCCGTCATCAGCCTCCTTTGCGAACCGGATATAATTCGGTTGTGAGTCCCCTGCTAAGGAGAGTGTTTTTAATGAGTTTAGCACGTCGCCTAAAGGCGAGTGCCGGAAGATGTCCGCGGAGCTGAATTCAACGACCGACGCCCGATCAAGCTCGTCGTGCGTGGACGCACGTGCTTCGGAACCTGTACCTGGAAATATGTCCGAGGTTCTGGTAACACAGATCTCACTTGAGGTCGGGTCTGTGTGCGGCTCCAACAGCGCTGAGTCTGCGGCCTTCGTGGCGGGGTTGAGCCTCCCGTCCTCGGATGGCGTGATCTGCTCCGGATCTAGAGCTAGAGCAGTTGCGGGTTCTATCTCCTAGGTGTGGTTCGATGACAGATTTAAGTCATGTTCATCGTGGTGACAGGGAGCGGCTACTGCAGCGGTCTAGAATCCATCGAAGATTGTGACGCCCTCGATTCAATCGTACACTGATCACACACGCAAATGTGTACGATCAAGATCAAGGACTCACGAGAAGATATCACAACACAACTATAGACACAAATTAAAATAATACAAGCTTTATATTACAAGCCAGGGGTCTCGAGGGCTCGAATACATAAGCTCGAAAACACAAGAGTCAGCGGAAGCAACAATATCTGAGTATAGACATAAGTTAGACAAGTTTGCCTTAAGAAGGCTAGCACAAAAGCAACAACGATCGAAAAGGCAAGGCCTCCTACCTGGGAGCCTCCTAACTACTCCAAGTCGTCAGCGGTCGTCACGTAGTAGTAGGCATCCTCCGGGTAGTAGTAGTCATCAGTGGCGTCGTCTGGCTCCGGGGGTCCGTCATCTGGTCGCAACAATCGGGTATGGGGGAAAAGAAGTATCAAAGCAACTGTGAGTACTCATCCAAAGTACTCGCAAGACTTACATCAGATCTAAACTAAGTATGCATCTATATCAAAGGAATGGGTTGTATCTGTGGACTAAACTGCAGAATGCCAGAAGGGAAGGGGAAAGCCTAGCCTATCAAAGACTAGCATCTTCTGGAAACCACCATCTTGCAGCAACAGGAGGGAGTAGAGTAGCATAAAGTAAAGTAGCAGTAATGTTATCAACCTCGGCCAGAGATCCTTTCTCGACTCCCTGCGAGAAAGCAATCCCAGAGCCATACTATCCATTCATCATATCCATTTCTCATATCCATCCATTTCTCATCATAATCCATTTCTCATCATAAGTATCCAGTTCTAGTTGTATCGATCGGGATACAACTCCAAGTGTCTGTTACCGTAGGACAGGCTATCGATAGATGTTTTGTTCCCTGCAGTGGTGCACCAACTTACCCACCACGCTTGATTAACTCCGGCCGAACACACTTTCCTGGGTCATGCCCGGCCTCGGCCAAACAATACGCCGCAACCCGACCTAGGCTTAATAGAGAGGTCAGCACGCCGGACTAAACCTATGCCCCCAAGGGTCATGGGCCATCTCCCCGGGAACTCCTGCACGTTGCGTGGGTGGACGGTGAGCAGACCTAGCTACCTCCTTCAAAAAGGTAGGTGCTTACCAGTCCAACCCGGCGCGCGCCGCTCAGTCGCTGACGTCTATTAAGTTTCGACTGATGTATACGACGCAGAACGCCCATACAATGCTCACGTGATGGTTAGTGCTATCAGGCCAGAGGCCCCTCGGATCAAATATCCAAACTGTAGTGGATTAGGAGCACGCGGTAACGAGTAGAGACTCACGATCGATGTGACCCTGTCGCCCCATCTCGAGTACTTGCGGCAAGGGCTAAGAATGCCCGGCCACGCCTCGTAAGTATCTCGCGGGAACCCTCCAGGTCAACCCGACTCCACATTACTCGCAATTAAGCTCGCGCGGGTACCCCTCAGGGCCGACCCATCTTTAGTAACATGGCTCAGTGCAAAGTCATAGTAACCATAGTAACACTACAAGAAATATGTCGACTTGCGACCATCACTATTGGTCACTGAAAGGTCATTGTTTTTCATTTGTGACCCTTTTTTGACCAAAAACAGAAGGTTAAAAGCTGGCGGTCATAAACTGAAATTAACGACCTTCTTTATGAGAAGGTCGTGGAATTCCATGACCAAAATAAAAGATCACTAGTTCAACGACCTTCTGTTTTGGTCGCTAGCTCTCTGCCCAGGCCACGTTGGATCCGACGTGGCGAGCTGATGTGGCAAAATTGCGACCAAATGAAAAGGTCGTTGATAAGATTCAGCCCGGTCCAATTCAGTGTCTATATGGGCCGAGCCCATTAATTCAGCCCATTCATTAGTTATTTGCTGCTAAAAATTTTAGCTACCTGGGCCTGACCCAACAATTCAGACTTTTTAATTTCTTTGCCTAGCCCTTTTAACGGCGGATTTTCTTTTTGGTTTTGTATTTTTCTGGGCCATTTCTTTGCTGGGCCTCTCACGTTTTCCCCTAAGAAATAATTGTCCAATATATATTGGGTTGGGCCGAAATAATTGATCCAATTCAAAAAATTTATTATGCCATTGAAATTACAACACATCACACTACACGCTATCTTGGGCCTAGCCCAGTTCCGATACATTTTCAAAGCAATGTGAATGGTATCATAGCCCAAAATATAATATTTCTAATATTACAACCATTCATTCTAGCAGTACATATCTTCACATCCAAGGAACCAATAAGTGCCGAACAAAACTATTCTACAGCAAAGAAAAAAATAGATGATAAGACATCACAAAAGTTCTTATTGTCCTCCTTCAACATTTGAAAACCTTTACCTGGCGTACATAGACATACATGATTAGTTGAGGATGAATAGGCAACTGACATTTACACGTTTACACATGGGTATATACAGTAAGGATGCTAACCACGAATAAGAACTAATACAATGACTTAGTTGAGGACAATGGATACAGATCTCCCAAATTCACCAAAAACAAGATAGAATAAAGAATAACAAAAGTAACAGGTATTTAGCAAATAGCAGTCTCAAGGTGTTCTTGCGACATGTGGTTGCCGTATATGGAGTCGTAATATACTCATGGATTAATAATCTACAGCAGGAAGTGTTTTTTCAGCATAACAGTTGCTTAGTTATTCATGAAGTCATAAGTGTTTATCACCAACTCTCCTCATACTAAATTTACATTGAACAAGAAAGGAATCAGTACCATATGACCAACTCTGCTACAGTTATAGTGCCCTCCACATGTTTATGTAATAAATTTACATTGAACAAGAAAGGAATCAGTATCGTATCTCTTAATTCGTTGTTGCACATCTAGCAAGAACAGATCAATGCACAGACCTAATAAGCAAACATCACAACATGGCATGATATCTGACCCTAATCGACTGGATCAAAAAATTAAGATCGCAAGACCATTGTCTCACACCCAGAAGCGAGCATTTTCTCGGAACAACCAAAAGCGTACCTACAACGAAACTGGGACGCCTAGATTTTGGGCTGGCAAAATTTCAGACTTATCAGCAGCATCACATGACATCAAATTGGCACGACTTCCCAGGAACCCAAGCAGAGCCGGGCATCGCCAATGGGAGGTAGGAAATGTTGGGAATCATAAACCAGAGAAAAGGGGGACACAGGAGGATCCGCGGACCTGCTTGTAGTTGAAGTTGTTTGAGCGCCTGGAGCCCTCCTTATCTAAGAATCTTATACTAGCATTTTGCAGGTTTGGTACAAAGGTTGTGCTTCAATACCTTCAAAATCTGTTTGGGAAGAAGAAAAAATTAGTAACATTTCAATTCCTCTGTTTTAAATACTCCTACAGTTTACTATCCTATGTTGTTGACCCATAATAAAGAAACCAGATAATCAGCTATATCACCAGTGCTCATTTTGTTAGTTAATGAAAACTATGCTGAGAGACTAGTTGTGCCATCTCCCATCCATAGTACTGCTCGAGAATATATTAGAGACATGTATATATTTTGTTACTATAGTTTCATGCTGTGTCTGGTGAAGAGTGTTCAAAATTGTGGTCAAGACTTAATATAGCTGCAGTACCATCAAACCATTGGACTACCGTGAAAAGAAACACTACAACCAACTGGGCATAATATGAATGAGGTGGGCATTACCGAAGATATCAGCTTCTTTCATTTTCTCCTTGATTTCTTTTGACAACTGCGCAACCTCTTCAGACTGCAAAATCAACAGGAACGCAGGAAATTTAGCTTAAGCCATATCAGCCTCTGACAGAAAAATGAGCATTCATCACACACTGTCTAAATACCTGAGTGACCTCGGAGACAGATATTGCGATAGCAGCCTTGGCATCCTCGTCGGTGAGGCGTTTGAGCACCCCCTGGATTTTCCGCTCGCACTCCATGATGAGCCTGTCTATCATGTCCTCAAGCTCCCTGTCGAAATTCTCCGACCCCTTTGCTTTTACTTCTTCATAGCTAACAAGAGTTCAGGAAGTCAACAGACAAACACCAATCTAGTAGTGCATTGGAAGAAAAAATTACTGAAGTTAGCTAAACATGTTGTGTTGCATAACAAATGTAGTAGTCATGTGAAAAAATTACTGCAACTAGCTAAACATGATGTGCCGCATAACAACTAGCTAAAAAGTTTCATTTAGTGTGTGTGCTCAGACAAGAAAAACATTACAAGTAATTAATCACTACTCCAAAACAAGCAAACATGCTACTCATGCATGACAATATTTGTGTCAAAGAGTTTCTGCAAGAAGTTACTCCTAATGCTACTGATGAAAAACTACTCCTAATGGACTGCTACAGCTATACTGCAAGAAGTTACAGCTATACTCCATGTACTACACCATCACAAGGAAACAATTCCTTCAGTGTGAGTAGTTGCAGTACTGATGTCCAGGAGTACTCCAATTCATCTTTTAAAAGAATGTTCAAGCACTGACTGAAAAGGAGTGCAAAAGGAGATACAATACTCGGCTGTACTCCAGTGGAGAGCATCATAAGAGGAGTACTCAGCTGTAGCTAATGCAACATAATGGGAGCCCAAAAGAAAACAAAGATAATGGCTGAAAAAATTACTCTAGTTTATACTCCTATTTTAGCATTACAGATTATACCTAATGCAACATCATGGCAGCTGATGTCTAGGAGTATTTGCAAATCATACAAATGATGCAATATCATGGAGTAGGATAACATGTTTTACCATCGCAGATTCATACCAATATTTGCGCAGCAAGTTTAGCGTCTAACCAAACACCCTCTTACAAGCAGAAATGTATTCACTTATATACAGTGTATTTGCAGTGCATATGAATTTATAGAGCTCTCAAACAGAGCCAGACGGAGTGGGAAGAGAAGGTAGGACGAACCTTGCGAGCAGTGCAGCAACGACGGTGGATCTGGGTTGCACGGCGGCGCAGCACCTCATAGCGGAAGTCGTCAAGGACGTCATCGGCGTGGTACATGGTAGTCTTGAGGTCCACTCGCGGGTGGCGGGGTCGGGCGGGCTGAGGTCACGGATGTCTTCCTTGGTGGTGGGGATCATGTTGATGCTGACGCTCTCCAGCGGCTCGATCACGTCCTTGTACACCTTGTCCTGCCCTTGCACAGACAACTCCTGCACCCCCCAACACACATCCATTCATTCAGCATCGTCACCAAGTGTATGCATGCGTATGGAGCAGAGCAGAGCAGAGGATTCATGGAGCAGTACTGCCATCCGAAAGGGTAAACGAAGGAGTAGTCGGCCTTCCTGTCGATGACCGGCAAGGGTTGAGTTGTATATGGTAGTGGATGGCTGATGTATAACCGTAGGTACTAAACCACAAAATAAAGCATCAATGTCAAGAGCAACATGGATAACGCTGGATACATGGAGAACAGTACAACTTGTAAAATCAAAGTTGATAAGTATACATGCTATATAACTCAGAATCAAATGTACATAGTATCGTCTTAACAGCCTTTTTTGTTCTGTTTGACGGAAACTGAAATTTACTGCTACATTTTTGAAGTTAGAGCTGAACCGTCTTGTAGGAACAGAAAAAGAAAAAACAGAGCTGATTCTGAATCTGAGCATGCTACACCAACTAGACACATTTCCAGGCAGGCATTTCGAATCTGAATGCACCAGTGATACCTTTCTTTTTCTTTTCTTTTGCCAATATGGTCATCTTGAAGTGCACACTTATAGTTACAATTTGCTGATGTTGTTGAAACCAACTTGATAAGCATTTCGACACATATTAGTTGCAGTTTTCGACACATTTCCCGTTTGGAAGCAAAGCAAACAGAACCAATCAAGCACAACATAGAGCTCCAAGTAGGAACAGGACCGACTCTAACATAACAAATTGCAGGCAAGCAAAAGAGTGGGGCTAAGATAATCATTCACCTCTCCCGGAGAGCAAGCACGACGCCAGTAGAACCGCCTTGAGCAACCCGCAACGCTCCATGCCCTGAAACCCCAGACAGAGAATCAGAACAAACTCCAGCATAACTCCCGCCAATCTTGGCAGAGGAGCCGGGCCGCCGGGGAATTGCCTTACAGGAGGCCCGAATCGAATCCGCCGGCGATCCACCCCAACACCCCGCGCCGCGCGATCGCTGGACAGACCAGTGGGCCTGGGGGAGCGCCAGTGCGCGATCCGCCACGACATCGAACACCTCCTCCTCCAGCTCACCGCCGGCGCCGTCCTCCTCCCTGAGTGGAGTCCTGCGACAAACCCATCCCATCCATGAAAAAAGCGTGAACATGCATCAGGTCAGGGAAGGGAATGGAGGACATTCAGAGGGCGGGGGCGGACCTGGATGGCGCCGGCAGCTGCGCTTGTCCTTGACGAAGGAGCGGCGTCCCAGGCAGCTCCACTCCATGGCGCCAGGTGCCCTTGACGACGGCGCGAATCCGGTCATTCTGGCCGCCGTCTCCACACGCACATACGCTCGAGATTTTGAGTGGGGATGGAGCAGGCCGGCGTGCCGTCCAGGCCCATGGCGACCGTGGCGTGGTGGATCTTGGAAGGAGAAGAGACGAGGTGAGGAGGTGTGTGTCATGGTGGATCCCGGAGGTGGGTTGGGTGAGGACGGAAGGTTGGGTTGCGGGTGGGCGGATTTGCCCGGAGGTGAGGACGGAGCTGGTCGCGAGCAGGAGATCGAGGCTTGGGCATCCGGGCGCGGATTGGAGATGAATCGGTGGTAGGGAGGGCGCGGATCCGGAAGCAACACGGTGGATCTGGCTGCCGCCTCCCGCCTCACCTGCTACTGCTCGACCGGGGAGAGAAGGTGAGGAGGGGGTTTCAGGGCGGTGGTGTGGGGGAGGGCGTAGGCCGATGGCGGCGATGTGGGTGGGAATCGAGAAAGGAAGAGGTGGGTGGCGGCTGCGCGAGGGAAGGGGAGGGGAGGGAAGGGGAGCTAGGGTTAGCTATGCGAGAGAGAGGGGTGGATCGCTAGGGTTAGCTGAGAGAGTGGAGGGGTGGATGGACGGACGGATGGATGGATGGACGGATGTTTGCCATGTCACTGATCCATGCCACAGCTGGTTCCACCAATCAAAATTAAGCATTTTTATTTTTTTCTCTTATAGTTTGTACCCTCTTATTCAGGCAAACATTTAACCTCTTATAGTTAGTTCAAATAAACCAATATTTTGTACATGTGTGTATTTAGGCATGACAAACAATGTTGATTTGGGAGGTTTTCATTTTCTTTGCTCAAAAGAACCATTTTTCATTTTCTGAGTGACCAAAATGTGTTTTTTTGTGAAGGACCTACCATATGTTTGTTGCAAAATTGGACCAAATTATTTTTCTAAAAAACTAGGCCATATTTAATGCACAATTGACCAAATGGTTGGGTGTAAAAAAATTTGATCCACCTCTGGTAAAAAAGATAAATTTCCGCCGATTCAGTTGGAAGCGGTTCAAATTTGAACTGCAGCTGCCTCATAGTTTGCTATTTATTTTTTCTAAAAATTATTTCTAGGTACATAAGTATCTATTTAATCAGAGAAACATCAAAAGTTTTCCAAGATTCAACCACTAGCTAGGAACGATCAAGCCCATCGTTTTGACCGCATTTTGAAATGGGCATAAAAAATTCAAAAAAATCAAAAAATTGAAAAACCTTCGCATTGTGTCATTATATGTGACCAAGTTTCCAGGAAAAATAATAAACTTGTAATACGGAAATTATTTTTAAAAAGTGTTCTCAGAAACAAGTTGTCATGCGTGAAGATTCATGGCTTTCAAGCCAAATGATCAATCTTATGGCCACATTCATGGCATAGTTTGTTCAAATGATCTCATATTGTGCACAAGGGTGCATCTTGGAATTCCAAACAATGTTGATTTGGGAGGTTTTCATTTTCTTTGCTCAAAAGAACCATTTTTCATTTTCTGAGTGACCAAAATGTGTCTTTTGTGAAGGACCTACCATATGTTTCTTACAAAATTGGACCAAAACATTTTTATAAAATACTAGGCCATATTTAATGCACAATTGACCAAATGTTTGGGTGTAAAAAGTTTTGATCCACCTCTGGTAAAAAAGACAAATTCCCGCCGATTCAGGTGGAAGCGGGTCAACTTTGAACTGCAGTTGCCTCATAGTTTGCTATTTATTTTTTCCAAAAATCATTTCTAGGTACATAAGTATCTATTTAATCAGAGAAACATCAAAAGTTTTCCAAGATTGAACCACTAGCTAGGAATGGTCAAGCCCGCCGTTTTGACCGCATTTTGAAACGGGCATAAAAATTTCAAAAAAAATCAAAAAATTGGAAAACCTTCGCATTGTGTCATTATATGTGACCAAGTTTCCAGGAAAAATAATAAACTTGTAATACGGCAATTTTTAAAAAGTGTTCTCAGAAATGTGCTATCATGCATGAAGATTCAGGGCTTTCAAGCCAAATGATCAATCTTATGGCCACATTCATGGCATAGTTTGTTCCAATGATCTCATATTGTGCACAAGGGTGCATCTTGGAATTCCAAACAATGTTGCCTAAGGGATTTTTCATTTTCTTTGCACGGAGAATACACTTTTCATTTTCCAAGTGCACGAAATGAGTTTTTTTGTGAAGGACCTACCATATATTTGTTGCAAAACTGGACCAAATCAATTTTCTAAAATACTAGGCCATATTTAATGCACAATTGACAAAATGGTTGGGCGTCAAAAGTTTTGATCCACCTCTGGTGAAAAAGACAAATTCCCGCCGATTCAAGTGGAAGCGGGTCAAATTTGAACTGCAGCTGCCTCATAGTTTACTATTTATTTTTTCCAAAAATCATTTATAGTTACATAAGTACCTATTTAATCATAAATACATGGTTTGGTGACGATACGTCGAGGTTTGGGCGGTGGCCGAGGCCCCCAACTCTAGAGCGCGTGAACTCGCATGCCCGCCGCGTGGTCACCGCGTGACCGTGGCGTTGCCATGTGTTCTGGGCAGCCTAGACATGTCTAGTGGGTTGGGCACTCCCAAGGTAGGTGCTAGGAAGAAAATAACAACATAATATTCTCATGAGGAGACCGATTGATGCTCAAACATGAATTAGCAGCCAAGTGTTTGATTAGAGGTACGGGAAATGTACGTGGCTAATGGGCGTGAGTTTTGGCTGGGGATGATCAGTTACTAAGAAGACCGTCTTCACAAATTTTCAGCTCAAAAGGAGGAGCCTAGGTGGTACTTGCTTTGCAAACTACCACATTGGACATAAATACAAATGTTGAAGCTCGGCTCAAAATAATGAATGGATTGAGCTGGCATTTGGTGGAAGATGGTTATTTGGGCATAGAAAAGCACTGTAGAAACTGGATACTATTTGGACATGCCAAAGTGGTACTTCCTTCACAAACTGTTATTCTGAACAGAATAGGAAAATGAATATTTTTGAATTATTTTTCAACTAGGCAAGGAAGGTTTTTTACATATTTGACGAAGATATGACCCAAAGAATTTATGAGATTTTTTTAGGAATTTTGTGAATGACAGAAATATAGGTTGCTTCACAACCTAGGGCAAAAACTGCCACATGGACATGACACATAGGAAAACTGATGAGGTGGCGCCTAGTCATAGCAACCCACCACAATTTACAAGGTTATGACCATCTATATTGGTCATGATCAGCTAGAAATAAGGCAGCAGACCAGTGCTATCTGCTTTATGACCATTTTGTGTAAGAAAATTACGACCTTTCTGACCAAAATGGTCGTTATAGTTCAGGGTTTGGAGGCCCCCGAACAGCTTTTGACCAATTGGTCTGAAATGGTCATAGATCTATGACCAATTCTTCCAGGGTCACTAACAGAAGGTCACTAGTTGACATATTTCTTGTAGTGTAACTGTGTGTCTAACACCAAGGGGAAAACCCCAGGAATCACCCCCGGTGAATTCCACTCGATGTTGTCATCAAGGTGAACGTAAGAGGATCCACCCTCGAGGTTCACATTTGATGGGTTGCACGATAGAGCCGTAACGAAAGTGGTTAAGGAAGAAATCACCCTCGATGACCTCGACCGTATAGCTACACTATGGAGATCTCATCAGGAGTGATGTAAGAGGTTCCACCCTCGGCACTCGATGGTAGCTCTGCAGATCGTACAACTAGGGGGGTGATGTGAAGTGTTGGGGCCTGAACGTCGATCGAGTCATCGAACATAAAGCGAGGCAACTGGGACAAGGTGGGGTCACTGATAGATCTCTAACCAACCTATACTAAGCAGTTTAGGACAAGCAGGTAAGGTATGAAAGCAGGTAACAACAACAGGCTATGCATAAGAGTAGGATCATACAGAAAGCAGTAGCAGTTCTAATGCAAGCATGAGAGGGAAAGAAATGGGCGATATCGGAATGCTCAAGGAGGGTTTGCTTGCCTGGTTGCTCTGGCAAGGAGGGGGGTCATCGTCAACGTAGTCGATCACATGGGTTGCATCGGTCTCGGGGTTTACCGGAGAGAAGAGGGGGAAGAAACAATAAATATAAAGCAAACAAAGTATCACAAAGCATAACATGGCAATATGTTGTGCTGGGTGTGACCTAACGTATGGCTACGCGATACAGGTGAAGGGGGAAATCAACCGGGAATGTTTTCCCAGTTCCGGACCTATGTCAGACAAATGACCGGAGGGGGAAAGTTCCATGTTCAGATAGTTAGAGGCATCTGACAGGAAAACGAATCGTGTATTCGGATTCGCCTCGTCGTTCTGAGCAACTTTCATATAGAAAACATTTTCATCCGAGCTACAATTATTTTTCTACGATTTTTCAAAGATTTAAAGATTTTCTAGAATATTTTTATTTAATCTAATCCAAATTTGACCAAGACAAATTGACTAGTCAAAAAGGGAGGATGTGGCCCACATGTCATTGGCACATAATTTAATTGATGGCTAAACTAAAATGGAGGGGTTTAAATTGACATAGGGGGCCACATGACATAGGCTAGCAATTATCCTAAGTAGTACTAATTAGTCTAACTACTCTGACCACTAAGTATTTAATCAACCTAAACTAATCAGGGCCAGCCCCATTTGGCAGTGAGCCAGCCTGGCCTCCCACGCACACACACAACACACTCACGCACACCACGTTGCACACACACATTGCACGCAGACAGCACACACATACCCATGGCCATGACCAGCAGCGGTAGCAAGCAGAGCAGCTTGCAAGGCGGCACAACGGCGCTACCAAGCAGCAACAGCAGCAAGCAAAAGCAGAGCTGCAGTGCCGAGCAGTAGTGCAAGAGCAGCAGTAGCACTAGGCTGCAGCACGCATAGCAGCAGCTACACAGCAGGCGGCGATGTCAGTGGCGCAGCAGGAGCAGGGGCGCGGCCCGGGCGGTGGGATCGCGAGCAGGCGCGCGGGGTAGCAGTAGCGCGTGGGCAGGCTAGCGGGGCGCTGTAGCGGGCGCGAGCAGCTGCGGGCGCGGCGGACTGGGGCGGCGGCCACGCGGCGGTCGTGCAGGGGCGAGGGGAGCGAACACAGGGCCCGGGCGACGACGGGCGCAAGGGCGCGCGGCCACGGGCAGGGGGCGTGGCCACGGCGCGTGCGCGTACACTGAAGCTCGAACGCGGCCAGGGTAGAGGACGATGGAGCTCAGGGACGACGACAAACAGCGACGAATCAAAGGGAAAAGGGGGGAATCAGCCAAGGAGCTCACCGCGGAGCTTGTGGACGAGGTCAGGAGTTGCGGGGGTGGCCGGATGCGTCAAGCTCGACAACAAGATGCGACGGCTGTGGCGGAAACCATCTCGATCCCGAGCATACGGTGCCTCTTAGCTTGATTCAGCGGATGTAGGTGAAGGAGTCGATGATGGCGGAGCTCCTGGAGAACCTCCTGATCGCCGGGGAGGCCAGTGGCCGCGAGGATGGCGACGGCGCGTCGACGAGAGCTCGGGAGCGAGCGAAACCGAGAGGGAGAGGACGAGCAAGAGGATAAGTGTGGGAGAGGGTTTGTCTACAGGGTCGGGAGCGGTCTTATCCTCATCGGGGGTGTACCGGATGGTCGACACGGCGGCAACAACGGCCAGCGCAGCGTGGATGTGCTCCACGCACAGGTTCTCTGCCTCCTGTAGGTAAGGATGAGGATAAGGAAAAGATGGGCTGGGCCTAGGTTCTGTAGCACTAGAGCCCAAGCGCCTGGCACCCTTTTTTCTTTTTTTTATTTGCTTATGCCTTTCGCTACTGTTTTTATTTAAATGAGCCAGCAAACAATTTTCGTTAATTGTGAAACTTTGCACATAAATCAAACACAACAATACTAGATGGCACAAAAAGTTTGGGGCCATTTGGAGTTATCTAACTGTCGGGGGGTGCTGATTCCACCAACACCTATGGGGACAGGGCCTCTTTCGGTTCGGTGGGAGGCGGAGAGCGCACAAAGAGCGGATCGAGACAGTGCACGCGGGCGATTTTACCCAGCTTCGGGCCGCACGGATGCGTAAAACCCTACTGCTGCTTGTTTGTGTATATTGGATTCTTGCTCAGGAGCGATAGACGCTGTCAGACTGAGCGTGAGAGTGTCCCTGGTGTTGAATGAGCCGAACTGGCCGAACCCCCTCTACGTTGCGCTTGGGCCTCCTTTTATACTTTCAAGGGGTCACCGACAGATGACAACGTAGACTAGAAGGGTAAAAATGGAAAAGGATGTGGTAGGTGCAGCTACCGCTACTGTGGATACAGTGCGCCCTACCTAACTCTGACGGCAGGGGACAAGAGCATTAAATGCCTGTCTGAGTCTCCTAAACAGTGCAAAAGGTGACCGTTAGGAGCGCCACCGTTTGCCACGATGGGCTTCTCTTCATCTCCGCTTGCCACCACGTACCCCTAGCTGCACGGCCTCCTGCCACGTGTGCTTGGGAGAGTCCCAGAGCGACACGTTAGCAGGTGTGCTGGAGCGCGGGCACGAAGTGGGGGTTTCCCGCGGCAAGCTCCTTGCCGCGGCCGTCGTCTTGTCGCGTCCGGAAGCTTGTCGCTCGCCGGATCTTGCCGGGACGTAGGGCGCGTCGCGGCAAGCTTTCTTGGTATGCCTTGAATAGCCTTCCCGGCAAGCTCCTCTTGCCGGGGTCTTGTCTCTTCCCGGCAAGATCCTCTTGCCGGGGCCTTGGTTGGCCTTCCCGGCAAGCTCCTCTTGTCGGGGCCTTCCCGGCAAGCTCCTCTTGCCGGGGTCTTGGTTTGGGTACTTTGTTCTTGAATGGTCTTCAAGGGAAACGCGGAGGGTCTTGGCGGTCACCCGGCAAGCCTTGTCGCGGGGCGCTGCAACTGCCCGTGCACGAGTTCGGGATACTAGGGTACCCCTACTCTAATACACCGACAGGAGCCCCCGGGCCTGGGCCATACACGGTGCCGAGCGCTGTTGGGCCAGGCCCAGAACAGTGCACGGGCACGCGCGGCCTTGGTCACGCCGAATCTAACTCCGCCCCCACCGCGCACGCCCAGAACGGCACGCGTCAAACGCGGCGTCGTGGGTGAGATCGTGAGTGGCGTGTGTGAGGCTAAGCCCCCCCCCCTGAGCATGCGTCAGGCCACGATGATGGGGACGGTGTTGGGGATATACATAACAGGTAGGCCCACGAAGGGTCGAAATATCATGAAGCATGGGGTCCACACAACATGTGGGTCCAGGTCAATTTCATACAGACACACTATCCACTCGGACAAGCAGCATACTATCCACTCGACCAAGCAACATACCATCCACTGGGATGACGGTTCACCACTCGACCGTACGACTCACTCGGATATACGAAGACCAGCAGGCAGCAAGGCAGTCGGCATCTTTCTAATAATGAGGGCTTAATAGCGGGCTGGCATTATGGCATTCATACCCCACTTTGTAACATAGGAGGTGAGGGGGTGGCGCACTCTATATAAGCCACCCCCCACCACTAGACTTGGGGGGTCTTTTTCTTCCACCTCTCTCTCTTTTCACCATTAGTCTCAGGACTTAGCTCAGGCATGGGGATCCGTTCCTCTCTCTCACACACATATTGTAATCTCCGGATATATACTCAGATAAAACAAAGCCTCTCCGGAGCACGAGACGTAGGGTTGTTATCTCCACCGAGAGAGGCCCGAACTCGCTAAAACCACCGTGTCACCCATATGCATCTCGATAGATCATGCTCCGTTCTCCTACCCCCCTCTTACTGTCAGACTTAGAACCACGACAGATGGCGCCCACCGTGGGGCATGGCGTCTATCGAGCCATGATGCAAATGGTTTTATTTCTTCGATCTTCGTCCGTCGATCAACAATCCTCAATGGAGGGTTTGATCCAGGATGTTCCGGACATCACTCCATTTACAGGAGGATAAAATACTCCTAATCATACAAAAGGATCAGGGAGTTGCTCATCTCAAACTTATCCTCTTTACAATCAAACATTACAATGATCTAACAATGGTTTATTCTTCTTATGTATGCACACGAGCTTATACAAAAGGACGCCTCCTTTTGTTTCGATTGGTGGCTCGGCTCCTGGACGATAAAGCGTCGTCGTCCGCCCATCATCATCTGCGAACTCATCTGCGACGCCATCGCCGAGTGCCCACACACGCACAGCCGCTAAAGCTCGGCCTGGTTCCCCGACCGGCTGAGCATGACGGCCGGCGGTCGACCCAGTTCCTCGGGCGACAAGGCGCTGCTGCCGGCAATCCGCCAAATTCCGCGGGTGTCAAAGCACGACTCAGACCGGCGCACGGCTCCGGCTCCCCGAGCAGTGAAGCACGATCACCAGCGCTCGCGTCAGCCTCGCCCATGGCTGCGTCGACCCGCGACTGGACTGCGGCCAGCTGCTCATCCTCCCTCGTCAGCTTCTCCAGCGTGGTGGCTGTGGCACGCGCGCGGGTCCACCCGTCGCTCCTCCGGGTGCGCGGTTCTTCGCTCCATCGCCGTTTGCTGGTCATGGTTTTCCTTTCTCCTTTAACCATGCAAGGTGAGTGGGCCATCTCCTCCTTGATTACCTGCATGCAGGTTAATGCGGTGTACAGGCAACGGAAGGGCGTGGTGATCTCCAATGTCAAATTAATTGGCTGCCTCATTAAGCGGCCAATTGATGGATTACTAACGCCACTTATCTGATTGCTAGGCCATGGACCCTAGTTAATTCGTGCATGCATGCATGTATGACTGACCATCAGGCCTTGAATTTCCTGGCCGTGCTTGCTAGTAACTTGCAGGGTCACCCGATGAATCTTCCTCTCAGACAGCTGCGAACCCGATTCGTCCAGAGTTCACACAGATGAATCCAATCGGATGCAGACTCAAGTTCACTAGGCCATGGACCCTAGTTCACTCGGCCGCCTACGCGTCGTCGCTAGACGCGTCTTCATCGCTCAGCTGCCTGTGCACCGTTGCTCAGCTGGACGCGTCTTCATCACTCAGCGGCCCGCGCATCGCCGTTCTGCGGTGTCCCTCGTCAACCACGCGGCGACAACCGCGGCGGTGGGTGCACGGACCGGACGCAGCACCAATGTCGAGGTTGCCCACGTCTCTGATCACAACATGACGGGAGCCACCGGGTCTCCGCCCGCGCGCAGCCTCGCACTCGGATTCATCTCAGTCGCCTCACCTTGCGATGGATCCGCGCAAAAAACTGCCACCCCCATGGCTGATCAGGGAGCTCTGCACCCTGCCTTCCACTTTCCTTCTAATCTTAATTCCATCCCATTTATCTCATGCATGCAGGAGATAAATGGCCGTGGGAAACGTCCATTGCATGCACGAATGGCTTTGACTCTCACTTAATTAGCGTTAAACCACTTGCATGCAGATTAATTCAGCACTAGACGTGGACAAACTTCCCCCACGCGCTTTGGATCCAGTCTGCCTGCAAGCGATCAAGCCGCCCGCCTCCATCAAATGGGATAGTGCTTGTGGGCACATCCATGCCGAACCTCACCGAGGCCTCCAAGCCCAGCACTCCGCGTCGGCCTGCCCAGCCAGCTCCACACCGACCAGATCGCAGCACAGTTGTGATTTCCTCGGACCAGCGGGTGCACTCGGATGAGGAGTCCACTCAGACTGCACTCACTCGACTGTGAAGCCCGTGGGTTCACTCGGCTGGTTCGCCTGGTACTACTTGGTCGGCTAACATCCAGAACATCATCGACAACAACAGCGGCAGTTACGGCGGCCGGTCCGCATCACCTTTGTTCCAAGAACGGCTCGGCTCTCGAACGGTGACGCGCCTCTACTTCACCAGGACGCCCCGCGCATCGTCACTCCGCGGCATGCGTCTACATCATCCGGACGCTCCGCGCGTCGCCACTCTGCGGGACGTGTCTACGTCACTCGGATGCCTCGCTCGTCGCCACTGCGCGGCACGCGCCTCTACTTCACTAGGACGCCCCGCGCATCGTCACTCCGGGCCACGCGTCTACATCATCCGGACGCTCCGCGCGTCGCCACTCTGCGGGACGCGTCTACGTCACTCGGACGCC
>NC_041382.1:489385983-489386700 GCF_002162155.2 Triticum dicoccoides
CCTCTACTTCACCAGGACGCCCCGCGCATCGTCACTCCGGGCCACGCGTCTACATCATCCGGACGCTCCGTGTGTCGCCACTCTGCGGGACGCGTCTACATCACTCGGACGCCTCGCTCGTCACCACTACAGCACGCGCCTCTACTTCACCAGGATGCCCCGCGCATCGTCACTCCGTGGCACACGTCTACATCATCCGGACGCTCCGCGCGTCGCCACTCTGCGGGACGCGTCTACGTCACTCGGACGCCTCGCATCGGTTGGTCACCTCATCACCACTCGACCGCTCCGGGCCTCGTCAATCGGTTGGTCACCTCATCACCACTCGGTAACCCCGCGACACAGTTTTTACAATCTCATAAATGATTGTTATTCTTTTTATATGCTCTCAATCCCCCAGTGGGTGACTTAGTTGCGAATCCGTCTCGCCTAAGTTTAAAAAAAATCCTACCGAGTGGAGAGCAACCCTCCCACTCGGGGGCTTAGCTGCAGTCCAGTACTCGCCTAAGTTTCAAAAAAAAATCCTACCGAGTGGAGAGCAAACCTCCCACTCGGGGGCTTAGCTGCAGTCCAGTACTCGCCTAAGTTTCAAAAAAATCCTACCGAGTGGAGAGCAAACCTCCCACTCGGGGGCTTAGCTGCAGTCCAGTACTCGCCTAAGTTTCAAAAAAATCTTGCCGAGTGGAGAGCAACCCTCCCACTCGGAGGCTTAGCTGC
>NC_041382.1:489386912-489392359 GCF_002162155.2 Triticum dicoccoides
ACTCGCCTAAGTTTCAAAAAAATCCTACCGAGTGGAGAGCAAACCTCCCACTCGGGGGCTTAGCTGCAGTCCAGTACTCGCCTAAGTTTCAAAAAATCCTACCGAGTGGAGAGCAACCCTCCCACTCGGGGGCTTAGCTGCAGTCTAGTACTCGCCTAAGTTTCAAAAAAAATCCTACCGAGTGGAGAGCAACCCTCCCACTCGGGGGCTTAGCCGTAGTCCATTACTCGCCTAAGTTTCAAAAAAAAATCCTGCCGAGTGGAGAGCAACCCTCCCACTCGGGGGCTTAGATGCAGTCCAGTACTCGCCTAAGTTTAAAAACACGATACAGGTTGGTCACCTCATAACCACTCGGCCGCTGTCGTGGTTCTAAGCCTGACAGTAGAGTGGGGGTAGGTATGGAGAGGCAAGGTCCTAGCTATGGAGAGGTTGTAAACACAAGGGATGTACGAGTTCAGGCCCTTCTCGGAAGAAGTAATAGCCCTACGTCTCGGAGCCCGGAGGCGGTCGAGTGGATTATGAGTATATGAGTTACAAGGTGCCGAACCCTTCTGCCTGTTGAGGGGGGTGGCTTATATAGAGTGCGCCAGGACCCCAGCCAGCCCACGTAGGAGAGGGTTTAAGGTGAGTTAAGTCTGGGGCGTTACTGGTAACGCCCCACATAAAGTGTCTTTACTATCATAAAGCCTACTTAATTACAGGCCGTTGCAGTGCAGAGTGTCTCTTGACCTCCTGGTGGTCGAGTGAGTCTTCGTGGTCGAGTCCTTCAAGTCAGTCGAGTGAGTCCTTCGTTGGTCGACTGGAAGGCGACCTCTTCTAAGGATGTCCTTGGGTAAGGTACTTGAATCAGGTCCATGACCCTACCCTAGGTACATAACCCCATCATTAGCCCCCGAATGGATTGAGGCTTTGAGTGAGGAAGGAGTTGATGTCGTTTCCGATTAACCTTTGCGCTCTGGTCGTGCGCTGTTCTGGACCAAAGAATCTCTTCGTCGACAGTGAGCAACTTGTCTTCAGTCGACTCGATCCATTCTCTTCTTTCGTCGAGTGATCTTTCGGGCTTCGACGATCTCCGAGCGACGGATCGCAGGAAACCCCGTGTCTGACAGACTGATCTGCTGTTCGCGGATTCCGCGGGATGCGAAATTTGGGGACGCGCGCGAAGCGGAGCGGACCGCGGCGTTCGGATGGGACGGGACATAGACACCTCGATCTCCGTGCCGCTTTCTTTGCCACGTATCCCGTCTGCATAAATGCTCCCGGATATGATTAGATCGACCGGGCCCACCTGTCATCCACTCGGAAGGGACCTTATAAATGCACCCGACGAGGATTTCTGTGCTGTGCCTCAGCATTCTCTCTCTCTCTCTCTCTGCTCCCTTCGTCCCCGTCCAGCGCGCTCGCTCTCGCCCTCGCACCACTTCCCTTCGCGCATCCCGCCGGCAACCATGGCCAAGGAGAAGACGGCGGCGCTAGAACGTGCGAAGAAGGCGTCGGCATCGGAGAAGGCAAAGGGGAGATCTACCAGCCGCGTCGGGTCCTCGTCCAGATCCCGCCTGCCGAAGGGCTGGGTCCAAGGAGACTGGATCCAGTCGACCATCACAGAGAAAGATCTCCTCGACATGGCCAACGAGGGCTTGATCCCTCATGGAGCTGCGAGGCTTCCGGGGAAGGAGTGGCAACCCCAGCCAGAAGAGGGTGAGTGTGTGCTCTTGGCCACCCATGTTGATCGTGGATTTTCTTTGCCGCCGAGTATTTTCTTCCGTGGCTTCTTGAACTTCTTCGGAGCGCAACTCCACCACTTTACCCCAAATTCTATTGCCTATCTTGCCGCGTTCGTGTCCATGTGTGAGGGTTTCCTGGGCTGTCGACCGCACTGGGGTTTGTTCAAGCACATATTCACGTGTCGCTCTCAGACCGTGAAGAAGGCGAGCCCAGGCGATGAAAGGACCCGAGTCGTCCAAATGTGTGGGGGTCTGGGCATCCAGGTGAGGAATAAGAGCACCTTCCCGCCCATGACCTTTCCCGAGTCAGTCAGAGGCTGGCAGTCGACCTGGTTCTACTGCCAGGACCAGTCGACGCCGGGGCAGTCGAGTGGACTCCCACAGTTTACCATGGACCGAGTGAACAAGCCATCCTCTCTGAAGTTGATTCCGGAGGAGAAAGCTGACGTGAAGATGTTGATGGAGCGCGTGGTGCAGTTGGTTCGGGAGGGAGTGACGGGCATGGACCTCCTGGAGGTCTTCCTCAGGCGTCGCATCCAGCCCCTTCAGTTCCGGAGCCACTGCATGTGGTTGTACTGTGGGACTGAAGACGAGACTCGAGTCCATCCAGAAGCAGTCGACGATGTCACTCTGGAAAGATGGATGGTAGCCGTTACCGGAAACAAGGATAACCCACGCGGAGCCAGAAGGATTCCCCCACTCGACCACAACAGCGATCCAAACAAGGTACATTTGCTCTGCTCTCCACTGTGTTCTTGTCGCATTCATTTCTGTTTATCCTGTCGACTGGTCGACTGATCCTTGTCTTGATATCTGCTAGGCTCTCACCGAACTGTACTCGATGCCCAATGGGGCACAAGCTCCGACTGAGGAGGGTGAGGTGAGTGGGGGCGAGAGCCAGGAAGAGGAGGAATGGGACTCGGACGTTGCAGAGGATGATGACGACGATGATGATGATGACGGTGATGAAGATGACGTTGAGGACGAGGAAGAAGAGGAGGAGGAGGTCGTACCACCGCGCTCAGAAAGGCGGTCGAAGCTTGTCCACGACCCTTCGACTGAACGTGGCAAGGGGGTTGCGACCGTTGTTCAGTCGACCAAGCGCCCTCGAACCACCTCTCCGGTGCCGACTGAAAAGGCGCCGAAGCAGCTCAGGGCGGCCCCGTCGAAGACGATCAAGCTCCTACCGAAGATGAAGGTGTCCATCCCTACCATATCAGGGTAATCGTGCTGTTTGAATCTTCTTATTTTGTGTGAACTTTGTCTCTGGTCGACACTGAAGTTAGTCGACTGATCCTTTGGAGTTGCAGTGCTGCTACTTCTGAAACCTCAGCCCGGGCTGATGACCATGAGATGGAGGACGCAGCAACTTCGAAACCAGGTACTGTATTCTTAACGCCGTTCTTAGTCGACTGACTCGCGATCTCTGATCCTAATTCTTCTTTGTAGCTCCACCCACCGCTGTTATCGATCTCCCTGATGATGATGAGGATGAGGAACCGCTGAAGCGCAGAAGGAGCAGGAAAGCGTCTGCCAGCAAGGTGTCCCAGGATGTGACGGTGCCTGAGATTCTGATTGCGGAGGAAGAGAACACCACTCGACATACGGTGTCCTTCGCAGATCCATTGACGAGTGCTCAGCAGCCTTCCCTCTTCACGACGCACCACGTCCCAGAGGACCAAGCTGGCGCGGCGAAGGAGGCAATACGCCAGGCGGGAATCATGATGGAGCAGTTGAAGACCATCCGGGATGCGAGCCAGGCAGCTTATGACGCCAGTTCTGCCCTCCAAAGCAATGTTCAGGTCAGTCGACCACCATTTGTTCTGTTGGATATGCTACCAAAAACTTTTCCTTTCCGGAATTTATAGTAGTCACCCATTGGGTGTGTCGATTAAACTCCGTGTTAGCGGGGGCACGCTGAGTGCACCCGCTGGGTGTAGTCCCCAAGGCTAAGGTCGAATGCTGCTAGTCGGCCTTAGGCTTTATGATGTCAATCTTTCTGTCAGTCGACTATGTCGACTGGATTTCACAAACCGGTGGGGGCACGCTGAGTGCACCCACTGGGTGTAGTCCCCGAGACTGTGGTCGACTGCTTGCAGTTGATCACAGTCTTAAAGAATACATCTCACTTTTTTTTGAGGTCGACTGGTCGACTTTGTCTTCAACAGGATTAGTGGGGGCACGCTGAGTGCACCCACTGGGTGTAGTCCCCGAGACTACGGTCGAATGCTTGTATTCGGCTGTAGTCTTAGAAACCTGTGTTTTTTCCTTTTTCACTCGGAAGTGAATTATATTTGACATTTAGTCGATTGGTTCTTCGCAGAACTCTTGTGATCTTGTGGCTCGCTACTCTGAGCTGGAAAACAAGCACACTCAACTCGAGCTGAGCTTGAAGCTGGTTCAGGAGAAGCTGACGAAGGCAAAGGAGGAGACCGAAGGTATGTTTGGTGAGACCCTGACGACTGCTTTTCCCCTTGCTTGTTTCAAAAATCTGACCTTGCTGTAACTTGCAGGTAAGGTAAGGGAGGCCCAACAGAAGAAAGACCTCGAACTAGCTGAGAAGATCAAGCTTGCTGATGAGAAGTTAGCTTCAGTCACCAAGCTTGAACAAGACAATACCAATCTGAAAGCTGCTCTTGGGATCGCCAACAAGGAGGTCAGTCGACTGAAAACTGATAAAGCTGCCCTGACCGACCAAGTCAGCAAATTGACTGGGAAGAAAACTGATCTGGAGGCCTTCCTGAGTGGTCTTGCCAAGAAGCTGTTTCTTATGCTTGAAGGTAAACCTCTATGCTTGGCAAACATTTCCAATTGTGGTTTTTCCATTCGACCATCCCCTTGACTTAGTGATCATCCTTGCAGAGTTTTGTCAAAACTTTGAAGAAGAAACTAGCCGGCTGGAGCCAAACCTCGACCCCGTCAATTCTCCGGTGAACGACGAAGTTGCCATGGATGTTTTCCGACTGGAGTCTCGTGTTGCAGCTGTCGTGGACTATCTCGCAAGGCTGAAGGCCGCCACATCTCGCATCGACTCGACGCTCTGGCCTGAGGAGACACTTCAGAATGACCTTGAGTCGCTGATGACCCGCTTGAACATGATCCCTGGTCGAGTGCAGGAATGGAAGAAGTCCTCGGCTCGGTGTGGTGCAGATGTTGCTCTGTGTCTGGCCCGAGTCCACTGCAAAGATGCGCGAGAAGAGAAGCTGGCGGCTCTTCGGGTGGCCAACACCAAGAAACACGACTTCAGGTCCTTTATGGAAACTTTCCTTGCAGCTGCCACTCGGATCGCCGACGGGATTGACCTTGATGAATCCGTTGCACCTTCCAGCCCTCCACAGGAGGGGTAAAAAACTTCTTCTGGCTCGACGCTTTAAATTTGCCTCGGTATGCCGAGTGGAATTGTAACCGATAAACCTTAACAGGCTTAACGCCTGAGCACTTTCGGTTCCTTTAGATATCGATTCAAACTTGAATTTGGTGCTTGAATATGATTGCCTTTGGCTCGAAATGTCTTTTGTAGGTTCAAAGCAAGGCGCCTTTACTGCAATCGACTTATTCTTTAGTCCACTTAGGCGAGCACTGGGCTGCGGCTAAGCCTCCGAGTGGAAGCCCGGCTTACCACTCGGTAGGATTTCTATAACTTAGGCGAGCACTGGGCCGCAGCTAAGCCCCCGAGTGAGAGGTTTGCTCTTCACTCGGTAGGATTTTTATAACTTAGGCGAG
>NC_041382.1:489393472-489400547 GCF_002162155.2 Triticum dicoccoides
AAGCCTCCGAGTGAGAGGTTTGCTCTTCACTCGGTAGGATTTTTATAACTTAGGCGAGCACAGGGCTGCAGCTAAGCCTCCGAGTGAGAGGTTTGCTCTTCACTCGGTAGGATTTCTATAACTTAGGCGAGCACTGGGCCGCAGCTAAGCCCCCGAGTGAGAGGTTTGCTCTTCACTCGGTAGGATTTTTGTAACTTAGGCGAGTGCTTGGACTGCAGCTAAGCCCCCGAGTGAGAGGCTTGCTCTTCACTCGGTAGGATTTTTGTAACTTAGGCGAGTGCTTGGACTGCAGCTAAGCCCCCGAGTGAAAGTCTGGCTTACCACTCGGTAAGATTTTGATAACTTAGGCGAAACGGATTCGCAGCTAAGCCTCCGAGTGAGAGTCTGGCTCACCACTCGGTAGGATTTTTACAAACTTAGGCGAAACGGATTCGCGGCTAAGTCACCCACTGAGGAGGAATTTTATTTGGACAAAAATAAAAAGTGACAGAAATTATGGAGGAACTGTGACACTATTATTTTGAGGTCCATGAACTACAGAAGTACTTTATTGCAACTCATCCGAGTGATAAAACTTAAGTGTAAAATGGGCGGAGTAGCTCCGCGTTCCAAGCTCGGGGCTCGTCGATATTATGCTCGACGTTGTAAAGACGGTACGCCCCGTTGTGGAGAACCTTGGTGACGATGAAGGGGCCTTCCCAAGAAGGAGCAAGCTTGTGTGGTTTGTGCTGATCCACTCGGAGAACTAAATCTCCTTCCTGGAAGGCTCGACCTCTCACATTTCTGGTGTGGAAACGACGCAAATCTTGTTGGTAGATGGTCGACCGGATCAGAGCCATCTCCCTTTCTTCCTCTAAAAGGTCGACTGCGTCCTGCCGCGCTTGTTTAGCCTCTGCTTCGTTGTAGATTTCAACTCGAGGAGCATTGTGGAGAAGATCACTCGGCAAGACTGCTTCAACTCCGTAGACCAAGAAGAATGGAGTTCTTCCGGTCGACCGATTAGGTGTGGTCCGCAGCCCCCAAAGCACTGAGGGAAGTTCGTCGACCCAAGCTCCAGCCGCGTGTTTGAGATCACGCATCAGTCGAGGCTTCAATCCCTTAAGAATCAGTCCATTAGCTCGCTCTGCTTGTCCATTCGACTGCGGATGGGCGACTGAAGCGTAGTCGACCCGTGTGCCTTGGGAGTTGCAGAAATCTCTGAATTCCTCTGAGTCAAAGTTCGACCCATTATCCGTAATGATGCTGTGCGGGACTCCATATCTGAATATTAGTTCCCTGATGAAGCTAACAGCAGTACCGGTGTCAAGGCTCTTGATTGGTTTAGCCTCGATCCACTTGGTGAACTTGTCGACTGCCACCAGTACGTGCATGAAGCCACTTCGTCCTGTTCTCAAAGGACCGACCATGTCCAGTCCCCATACTGCGAAAGGCTAGACGAGTGGGATGGTCTTCAGGGCCGACGCAGGCTTGTGCGACATATTCGAGTAGAACTGACATCCCTCGCACTTATCCACTATATCTTTTGCCATCTCATTCGCCTTTGGCCAGTAAAATCCGGCTCGGTATGCTTTGGCCACGATGGTCCGAGAGGACGCATGATGACCACAGGTCCCCGAGTGAATATCATTGAGGATGAGTCGACCTTCTTCTGGTGTTATGCACTTCTGACCAACTCCAGTCGCGCTTTCTCTGTATAATTTTCCTTTGATTACGGTAAAGGCCTTAGGTCGACGGACGATCTGTCGAGCCTCTTCCTCATCCTCCGGAAGCTCTTTTCTCAGGATATATGCGACATACGGAACTATCCAGTCGGGAATGACCACCAAAACCTCCATGATCAAGTCGACCACCGCTGGGACTTCAACTTCAGTCGGATCTGTGGCACTCTTGGGCTGTGGAGTTTCTTCGGTGAAAGGATCTTCTTTGACTGACGGAGTGTGTATATGCTCCAAGAACACACCACTCGGAATGGCTTCTCTCTTGGAACCTATCTTTGCTAGATCATCAGCTGCTTGATTTTTCAATCGGGGTATATGATGGAGCTCCAACCCCTCGAACTTCTTTTCCAGCTTCCTCACTGCACTGCAGTATCCAGTCATGGCTGGGCTTCTCACATCCCACTCCTTCATCACCTGATTGACCACTAAATCTGAGTCGCCATAGACCATCAGGCGACGGACGCCGAGTGAAATGGCCATGCGCAACCCATATAAGAGGGCCTCATATTCTGCCTCATTGTTGGAGGAATCAAAGTGAATCTGGAGCACATATCTGAGCTTATCTCCTCTGGGGGAAACCAGGACAACCCCAGCACCGGAACCATTCAACATCTTAGAGCCATCAAAGAACATGGTCCAATGCTCCGAGTGAACTTCAGTCGGCTGCTGTTGTTCAATCCACTCGGCGAGGAAATCTGCTATTGCCTGGGACTTAATGGCTTTCTTTGCCTCAAACTTGATATCAAGGGGAAGAAGTTCAATCGCCCATTTGGCCACTCGACCAGTTGCATCTCTGTTGTGCAAAATCTCTGATAGTGGAGCGTCGCTGATGACTGTGATGGAATGATCAGAAAAATAATGAGCAACCTTCTTTGTGGTCATGTATATTCCATACACAAGCTTCTGATAATGAGGATATCTCTGCTTGGATGGAGTCAAGACTTCAGACAAATAATACACTGGGCGCTGAACTTTGAGAGCTTTTCCTTCTTCTTCCCGCTCGACCGTTAGCACAGTACTGACGACTTGTCCTGTGGCTGCGATATAGAGCAACAGAGGCTCTTTGCTGCTTGGAGCAGCAAGCACCGGCTGGGTGGAGAGCAGAGTTTTTAGCTCGGCAAACGCTGCATCAGCTTCTGGAGTCCACTCGAACTTGTCTGTCTTCTTCATCAGTCGGTAAAGAGGCAATGCCTTTTCACCGAGTCGTGAGATGAATCGACTTAATGCGGCCAAGCATCCAGTAAGCTTCTGGACATCGTGCACTCGCACAGGGCGTTTCATTCGGAGAATAGTGCCAATCTTCTCTGGGTTAGCGTCGATTCCCCGTTCGGAAACGAGAAAACCGAGTAACTTACCACCAGGAACTCCAAATGTGCACTTTGATGGATTGAGCTTGATATCATATCTTCTGAGGTTGGCAAATGTTTCGGCGAGATCAGCGAGCAGGTCGGAACCTTTTCGTGACTTGACAACGATATCATCCATATATGCTTCCACATTCCGACTGATTTGAGTGAGTAGACACTTCTAAATCATTCGCATAAATGTGGCTCCGGCATTCTTGAGGCCGAATGGCATGGTGATATAGCAGAAGCACCCGAATGGAGTGATGAAAGCTGTTTTTACCTCGTCGGGTCCGTACAGACGGATCTGGTGGTACCCAGAGTAGGCATCTAAAAAAGATAGCCTCTCGCATCCCGCGGTCGAGTCAACAATTTGATCTATGCGAGGGAGAGGAAAATGATCTTTCGGGCAGGCCCGGTTGATGTGCTTGAAATCAATGCACATTCGGAGCGACTTGTCCTTCTTAGGAACCATGACGACATTAGCGAGCCACTCGGAGTGGTATATCTCTCGGATAAATCCGGCCGCCAACAGTCGAGCCACTTCTTCACCAATGGCTTTTCTCTTCTGGACGGCGGACCGCCGAAGATGCTCTTTGACTGGTTTTGCAGATGAGTCGACTCTTAGGCGATGCTCAGCCAGTCCCCTGGGAACACCTGGCATGTCAGCGGGCTTCCATGCAAAAATGTCCCAGTTCTCACGGAGGAACTGGATGAGCACTTCTTCCTATTTTGGGTCGAGTGTTGTGGAGATACGGGTCGGAGCTGCATCGGGGTCGGTCGGGTGAATGTGAACAGGCTTCGTCTCACCGGACGACTGGAATGCAGACTCTGTGGCGGGTTTCTTTGATCGCAGCAAGTCACTCGGATCTGCGTTTTGCTTGTATTCTTCGAACTCGACCGCTGTCACCGGGGAATCGGCAATCTTGGAGCCCTTCTGAAAGCACTCTTCTGCCTTTTTCCAATCACCGGTGACAGTGATCACTCCTTTGGGGCCGGGCATCTTCAATTTGAGGTACACGTAGCATGGTCGAGCCATGAACCGTGCGTAAGCTGGTCTCCCCAAAATGGCATGATATGCACTCTGAAAATCCACGACCTCAAACGTCAACTTTTCTTTGCGAAAATGCTTCGAATCACCAAACACCACGTCCAAAGCTATTTGGCCGAGTGACTCGGCTTTCTTCCCTGGTATAACTCCATGAAAGCTCATGTTACTAGTGCTCAGTCGGGACATCGGAATGCCCATTCCTTTCAGTGTGTCTGCATACAACAAATTCAGCCCGCTCCCACCATCCATCAGCACCTTTGTCAGTCGAGTGCCTTCGACAACTGGATCGACCACCAAAGCTTGCCTCCCAGGGGTGGCAATATGAGTTGGGTGATCAGATTGGTCGAATGTGATGGGTATTTGAGACCATTTCAGATAATTTGCTTTTGCTGGGGCAACGATGTTCACCTCTCGGTTAATGACTTTCAGTCGACTCCTGCTTTCCACATCTGCAAAGATCATCAGAGTGGAGTTGATATGCGGATATCCTTCCTCACTGTCCTCCTTGTCTTCAGCCTTGTCCGACTCCTTCTCCTTGTCCTTAGACTGTTTTCCCTGAAACTGCTGGATCAGGAGTCGACATTGGCGAGTGGTGTGCTTCGGGTAGATGATATTCCCCTCTTCGTCTTTCTTCGTGTGGATGTGACATGGCATATCCATTACGTCGTTCCCTTCTTTATCCTTTACCTTCTCGGGATTCCAGGATCCTTTTGGTTTCCCCTTAAACTTTCCCTGAGTCACGGCCAGAGCCTCTCCAGGAGCTGCCGGTTCAGCCTTCCGCTTCTGTTTCCGACTGGTGTTTCCTTTTTCCGACTGACTCGGCTTGTGCTTGCCGCTTCGGAGTCGGTCTTCTTCTTCGCCGTTGGCGTACTTGGTAGCAATCTCCATCATCCGACTCAAGGTCATGTCACCGGTTCGACCAAACTTCAAACTCAGTTCTCTGTTCTTGACGCCATCTTTGAAGGCACAGACTGCTTGATGATCAGACACATTCTCCACAGTGTGGTGCAAAGTGATCCACCTCTGAATATACTCTCTGAGAGTCTCATTAGCCTTCTGCACGCAGACTTGCAACTCTGTCAATCCAGCTGGTCGCTTGCAAGTCCCTTCAAATGTTCTGATGAACACTCGGGACAGATCTTCCCAAGCGTAAATGCTGCTAGGAGGTAATTGAGTCAACCATGCCCTGGCAGAACCTTCCAGCATGAGGGGCAAATGCTTCATGGCCACCTCGTCGTTCCCACCACCAATCTGAACTGCCACTCGGTAGTCTTCAAGCCAAGTTTCAGGCTTAGACTCACCAGTGAACTTGCTGACTCCTGTTACCAACCTGAAATTGGGAGGGATAACTGCGGCCCTGATAGCTCTGCTGAAACATTCAGGACCAGAAACATGCACTCGACTGCTTGTGGGTGCATCTCTGTCGAGTCCACCCCGATGGGCTCTGTTCCGGTCGACCAAACCTTGCACGATAATGGATCGCGCATCGAAGCCTGGTTCTCTGGGGTCGACTGGAACCCTTCACCCTGTACTATACTGACGCCTGTCATCTTGCCACCGAGGAGCGTAAGACCCACCCCTCGGAGGGGAATTGGGCGCTCGACGCCTATCATCTCGGTCGAGTCGGTCGCCATATTGATCTCGCCGATTCTCGCGCCCTTCACGCCGCGGAGGCGATCTGGGGCTGTGAGCCGACTGAACCGTATTCGCAGTGACAGATCGACTGTGAATTCTGTTGCGCGACTGAGACACGGCTAAATTTTGATCTCCTGCTGCCCGGAGCAGATCCCTGATCTGCAGCAAACCTCTGCCAGCTTCCGACTGCGAAGGCTGGATGGACTCTGCTATACGGGTCGCAGCTGCTAAATTCTGGATTGGGGTTCGATATACCTGAGTCGGCGGGAAGAGTTGACGTCGACTGGTGTCGGGAACTCGTTGCCACGCGCGCTCGTCGAGTGCTCGCTGAAGATTCTCCAGTCGAGTGCGTTCGGCCAAATTGGCCAGACGTGCCTCCTCTAAGGCATGAGCCTCGGGGGTTTCTCCTGCGATGGGAGTACGCAGAGCATCCACGTTCCTGCGGCGAAGTTCCTCTCTTTGCAGAGAGTCGAGTGGCTCGGGCTGGTACTCTTCGTGGCCTCGTGCGGGGTCGCCTCCATCACCTGCTCCACCATCACGGGCGAAGCCAGGGGGACTGCGGGGCCCGTCGACCATCAAGATTTCCGCCGCTGGATCACTGCTACCACACTCGGATGCAGTCTCTACGGAGCCAGTCGACAGATCGAACAAGCCGTAGAGGGATTCGTCGGGCTCGATTGCCGCAACTTGGGTGGTGGCAGATTGGCGAGCCACCGCGTGCCTCACCCATCGCTGAAGCCTCGACCGGCCCGAGCGCTTGCGCTGGCGGGAGACCGGGAGGGTGGACGATGGAGGAGCCGACCGATACTGGGTCGACGGTTGCCGCAGCAGAACGCCGCGGACACATGTGCAAAAATGCGTCGCACCGCGGACGGGGAGCGCATCTACGTCGAGTGGAGCCTCCTGGAGCCACGCGGAGTCGTCGGCGATGAAGGTGAGAGTGCCGAGACGGATCTCTTGACCCCCGACCAAAACTCCAGCAGACACCATGATGAAAGTACTCGGAAGAATCGCAACTTCTCCACAAAATCGCTAAAACACCTGCCCCACGGTGGGCGCCAACTGTCGTGGTTCTAAGCCTGACAGTAGAGTGGGGGGTAGGTATGGAGAGGCAAGGTCCTAGCTATGGAGAGGTTGTAAACACAAGGGATGTACGAGTTCAGGCCCTTCTCGGAAGAAGTAATAGCCCTACGTCTCGGAGCCCGGAGGCGGTCGAGTGGATTATGAGTATATGAGTTACAAGGTGCCGAACCCTTCTGCCTGTGGAGGGGGGTGGCTTATATAGAGTGCGCCAGGACCCCAGCCAGCCCACGTAGGAGAGGGTTTAA
>NC_041382.1:489401978-489453174 GCF_002162155.2 Triticum dicoccoides
AGGTTGGTCACCTCATAACCACTCGGCCGCCCCGCGCGTCGCCACTCAGGTTGGTCGCCTCATAACCACTCGGCCGTCCCGTGCGTCGCCACTCGGTTGGTCACCTCATCACCACTCGGCCGCCCCGCGCGTCGCCACTAAGGTTGGTCACCTCATCACCACTCGGCCGTCCCGTGCATCGCCACTCGGTTGGTCACCTCATCACCACTCGGCCGCCCCGCGCGCCTTCAGACAGCTAAGTCACTTTACATTCTGTTATTTTCGTCTTCCCGAGTATTCCATAATTCACACATCACGTTCACTCGGAGGCCACGCCACCAAGTGTACCTCTACGCTCGGTTGCTTATTTTCACATACTTGCTTAGTACTGGTTATGTGACTCCCAAGTCCAACTTCCATTTTTTTCGCATACATCATTTACGAACACCAGGTATCGTTCTTCATTTCGAGTTTGCATCGGTCCTCCTGGGCTGCAACTCAGTCGAAACACTACACTTCCGTTTTATTTGAGCTAGTATCCCAATGAGTTCAGTCGGATCCGCCGCTTCGACAAGTTCGAACGGATCCTTCGGTCTTTCAGACTCTTGCTGGTTAACCAGCAAGCCCCTTGCACTCCTAGCGGGTGTCTATGGGTGTTATTCACACAAATAATTTTAGCACACATCAAATTTCCTCAAGAAATTATTGTGTTGACTTGTGCCATTTTTTACACAAGTTACACGATCACTCGACAGCCTTACGCGCCAACTTCATCGCTGCTCGGACTCGGTCACCATACTGATCCTAGCGCACCACAACACTGACCTTGTCCCTCTGTTGACTTCAAACACGTCCGACCAACCCCTCTATGAAATTCTCTTCATTGTATCAATGATATAGACCTTGTCGGGCATGAGACAGATAAGTCCCTTTCATAATTAAACTTCACACTTCACTCTTTTGCGAGTTTGCCTCTTTCGAGCATCACTCGGAAGCTTCTCCTTATCTTTACCCAAATCTGACTCGATGAATTGCAAATCATCCATTCAAGACTATATTTCTCATATTCCGGCATGTCCGTTGTCGAAGCCTGTAGTATGCTCGGGGGCTACGCCGCACTCGGGGGCTGCACCTCATTTGAAATGACACTCGCCTGAGTGGTCGAGTACTTCATTACCAGTCGGATCCTTCACTTCAACAAGTGCATTCGATCCGCCACTTGGACAAGTTTTATAATCACCCAGATGCTCTACACACCATCTTCTTTCCTACTCAGACTCAGTTGTCACGACGGTCTTGTTGCGTCGCAACCACACCAAACTCGTCACTACATAAGCTTCGAAAGCATTCGACTAAGTCCTCCGAGGACCATTTTCACCGTCCGGTGACACACGACTTCGCCTTAGCCGCTTCGCGCGCCGCCACTCGGTTGTGCACGTCTTCACCACTCGGCTGCCCCGTGCATCTTCACTTGGCTAGATATGTAGTCCTACATTCGACCACTTCACACGTCATCACCATTCGGCCGCCCCACGCGTCGCCACTCGGTTGCGCGCGTCTTCACCACTCGACCGCTCCGTGCATCATCACTCGGTTGTACACATCATCGCCCTTCTGCCGCCTCGCGCGTCACCATCAGTTGGACATGTCTTTACCTCTACACCCCAACACGGGAACAGCTAAGTTACTCATATGGTCAAACCTCATATCACACTCTGTAGCAAGTTTACCTCCTTCGAGCATCACTCGGGGGCTACGCACGGCAGTTGGCCATGTCACCCTCAGAGGTTACGCCCATTTGGTCAACCTGTTGATCACATCAGGAATATTCTTCTGACCATACATGCTCGGTTCGCCGAAGATCTATAAGTGAAGCACGTCCACTTGGATAAATACCCCTTTCATGCAAAAGGGTAAAAATGAAGCACCATCACTGAATCGTACATGCTACCTTACTCGTCGAACATCGTTCGTACAACCACCTCGTTACGCATCCATCCGATTGATTCAATTCCAGACAAAGATATTTGCTGTGCCAACTGCCTGGAGGTTTACCGAGAGACTTAAACCCTCTGCCAGACTCATCTAGTCCGACAGAGGCTCGGGGACTACACCCAGTGGGTGCACTCAGCGTGCCCCCACTGGAAGAGAACTCAGAAAGAAACATTTTGCTCGATGCAAACCCATCTCCAGTATTACTCGACCTCCGAGTCAGAGAAGAACAAGTTCGATCAGTACCAGCTAAGAAGAGTTTTAGTACTCTCATACCCCCGCCGACTGCCCGCAGTCGACGGCGGTCTCGGGAACTACACCCAGTGGGTGCACTCAGCGTGCCCCCACTGGAGTAATCTCCACTCGGTACGGCCTGACCAGTCCGAGTGATGAACAACAACAAAAAGACAGGCTCTAAGACTCCCGCCGACTGCCCGCAGTCGACGGCAGTCTCGGGGACTACACCCAGTGGGTGCACTCAGCGTGCCCCCACTGGAATGGTATCCACTCGGAACGGTCCGCCCAACCTGAGTGACGGCCAAACAACAAAAAAGACATGTTCCAGGCGTGAAGAAATTCCGAGTAATCAGTTACTCGATGTAGGCCCAGCTCCAAATCACCCCAAAAAAATATTCTATAAGGCGAATTTAACGCTCCTCCATGGACCTGTTTTGAGCCTTCTTCTAGGACTCAAAGTGTGAAACTCACAAGTGTGGATCTGAAACCGACTCGTATTGGCGTTCCTCCGGGATAAGAATGGCATCTCTCTAAAAGAGCAGTCCATGTGTCAATCTGGTTGCACGGATTTAATGACACGCCCATACTCACATCACGAGTTAAACCTCTCCCGAGAGATGAACGAATGTCACCAAGTTGCTCCTCACAGACACTTACCTCGATTAGTCGGGAAGCATGGTGCCGGAATCCATTGAGATTTTGTTCAAACCTTGGTTGTCTGAAAGCGCGGCGACATGTACCGAGTATTTCTGTAATCACTCGGACCAAACTGTGTCTTACACCAACTCGTTTTGCAAAATCGCAATCAATTCGGGGGCTAATGTTGGGGATATACATAACAGGTAGGCCCACGAAGGGTCGAAATATCATGAAGCATGGGGTCCACACAACATGTGGGTCTAGGTCAATTTCATACAGACACACTATCCACTCGGACAAGCAGCATACTATCCACTCGACCAAGCAACATACCATCCACTCGGATGACGGTTCACCACTCGACCGTACGACTCACTCGGATATACGAAGACCAGCAGGCAGCAAGGCAGTCGGCATCTTTCTAATAGTGAGGGCTTAATAGCGGGCTGGCATTATGGCATTCATACCCCACTTTGTAACATAGGAGGTGAGGGGGTGGCGCACTCTATATAAGCCACCCCCCAGCACTAGACTTGGGGGGTCTTTTTCTTCCACCTCTCTCTCTTTTCACCATTAGTCTCAGGACTTAGCTCAGGCATGGGGATCCGTTCCTCTCTCTCACACACATATTGTAATCTCCGGATATATACTCAGATAAAACAAAGCCTCTCCGGAGCACGAGACGTAGGGTTGTTATCTCCACCGAGAGAGGCCCGAACTCGCTAAAACCACCGTGTCACCCATATGCATCTCGATAGATCATGCTCCCTTCTCCTACCCCCCCCCTCTTACTGTCAGACTTACAACCACGACAGACGGTTCACGCCCTCCTCCCTAAACGGAGGTAGGTGTGGGGGCGTGGTGCATTTACTGGACGGGGCCGGTGCGCGGTTTCCGGGACGTCCACTCCCCGCGTTCACGGGGCGGGGCGAGGCCGCCTCATCTGTCACCTTGGTTCTGCATCCTCGCCACGCGGCTCCCATGCGCTTGGGGTCACGGACGGTGGAGTGGGAAACTGGGCCGTCGCGAGCGGGTTGGCCTCGACTCCCTGCCCTTCCCGTGCCTTGATTCGCTGAGCGGGGCGGCCAAGCCCCCACCTCGCTCCTTTATAAAGAGCGGGATGGGAGCACAGAAATCCGCACTCTCTCATCTTCTCCTTTCTCCAGCTTCTGCTCCCCTTTCTCTCATCTGCCATGGAGAAAGGGAACCCAGGCCCTTCATCGGTGGCGGCGAGGGTCGCCGCCAGACAGCGCATCTCTCCCTCTTCCGCGCCCGAGGTGGCAGAGCCAGCCTTAAGGGGAAGAGGGAGGGGGCGAGGTCGCGGACAAGGTCGAGGACGAGGTCGAGGCGCTCGGGGAAGAGGCGGACGGGGCGGCGCGTCAGCTTCACCTCCGCCGGCGGCTCCTCCCCCACAGCGGTCCATATAGGGGACGACCCTTGCGAGTTCTTCGTCAGGCTGCGCCGGGCGCCTCGTCGTCGCCTCCGGCTTCCAGCTCCGTTTGCGCGCGCGATGGAGTTGGACCCGCCCGAGACACTGAGGCTGCACATGAGGGGCTGTGGGATCAACGGCACGCGAGTCCGCGTTGCATTCCCAGCCCCTAATGTGATGTATCTTGATCGAGGGTGGAAGACGTTCGCCCGCATCCACAGCTTGACGGAGGGGTTTACCCTCCATTTTAAGTTGATGGAGGGCGATCTCCTCTCCGTCAAGGCCTTCGGGTGCTTCGGCACTCAGGCGAAGTGCTGCGTGGACAGCTCCTCCGACAGCGAAGGCTCCTCCTCGAGCGAGAGCGACGAGGAGGGGAGCGACAGCGACGACGAGGGTAGTGGGCGGCGGGGTAGCGGGTCCAACTAGGCGTCGGGTGCCGCTTTGCGCGGCACCGGCGACCCCATCATCCGCGTCGCCGGCTTCTTGAACTCCCCGGGGTGTTCCCTTGGTGTCTTCTGGCACCCGTAACTCGCCTAGGCACTCCTCTTGCCCTTTTCGCCTCCTTGACCTGCCTCCTGAAAAGAGGGGCAGGAAAGGGATTACGGGCATCTTATCTTTTTAATTTGTAAGCCTTCGGGCCTTAGCTGTATCTAGAACTTGTAATCCTCTCTTTCATGTTTTTCATCCTCTATGGATTGTACCTGAGTGGGATGTTTTTTTAATGAAAAGGGGAACGCTTGTCGGGTTTTTTGTCTCGCGAGTTAAACCCACGCCAAGGAGCAAATCCTTGGTATCCCTCGGACAGACATTTCATCTCCCGGCAACAGGCCCTGCCGCCTTCCCACGTCGCTCAACCTTTCTCACGCTTTTGACGGAGGCAGGAACGAGGTGGGTGCGGTCTCCTTGTTTCATCCCTTTGCTGCCGCGACTACGACCAAACTTGGCCCAGAGAACGAGCCCCAGGGCCTAGAGTCGAGGGAGCACGGCAGTTTTCGGGAAGAAACGTGGTTTCGCATTCCCCAGTCCATAAGAGGATGCATGATGAGGGATGAAAGACTTATCTGGTATTGCAGCCCCCGGCAATTCTGGTTTGCCGTGGACGATTCTTGGCACTCACAGCCCCCAGTGATACTGGCTTGCCGGGAAGGCTTTTATCTTCAGCAGAGAACTTTGACGTTCTCGATGCCGGCTTCCGGCAAGCTTGTCGCCAGGAAGGCTTTCATCTTCAGCAGAGAACTTTAACGTTCTCGATGCCGGCTTCCGGCAAGCTTGTTGTCAGGAAGGCTTTCATCTTCAGCAGAGAACTTTGACGTTCTCGATGCCGGCTTCCGGCAAGCTTGTTGCCAGGAAGGCTTTTATCTTCGGCAGAGAACTTTGACATTCTCGATGCCGGCTTCCGGCAAGCTTGTTGCCAGGAAGGCTTTCATCTTCATCAGAGAACTTTGACGTTCTCGATGCCGGCTTCCGGCAAGCTTGTTGCCAGGAAGGCTTTTATCTTCGGCAGAGAACTTTGACGTTCTCGATGCCGGCTTCCGGCAAGCTTGTTGCCAGGAAGACTTTTGGCGAAGAACTTCGTTGTTCTTGACACCGGCCCCCGGCAAGATCGTTGCCGGAAAGGCTTATGGCGAAGAACTTCGTCGTTCTTGGCGCCAGCTCCCAACAAGATCATTGCCGGAAAGGCTTACGGCGAAGAACTTCGTCGTTCTTGACGCCGGCTCCCGGCAAGATCGTTGCCGGAAAGGCTTATGGCGAAGAACTGCGTCGTTCTTGACGCCGGCTCCCGGCAAGATCGTTGCCGGAAAGGCTTACGGCGAAGAACTTCGTCGTTCTTGACGCCGGCTCCTGGCAAGATCATTGCCGGAAAGGCTTATGGCGAAGAACTGTGTCGTTCTTGACGCCGAAAAGATTGGCCCTAAGGGCGTTGCCAGCCCCCGGGCCATAACTGCGTTCAAACATAGCAAGTGATTAGCATTCGAAGTGCACTCAACTTGCTTGCGAATTTTGACTTTTGCTGTATATTCCCTATGCCTGCTGGAATGCTTTCCGGTGCATACGATCCAGCCAGTAGCGCTTGAGGGAACGGGCCCTTAGCGGCTATTCGGGAACAACACCTCCCGGAAAGGTTTACCTTCTTGGTTCTAGCGCAACCGCACAAATTGCCGAGCGGACTCGAGGCAACATGGAGCGCAACTAGCCCCGAGAAGGCTCCTCGGTATACAGGTCTATGCAAAAATCTCAAATAAATAGCGCATGCTATCTTCCTGTTCAACCCCTCTTTGTACGTCCACCCTACGCTTTCTAGGGAAACTTGCCGGTGCAGGCACCCTTGCCGCGAGCGCCGAGTGCGGAACTTCAGCAGCCTGCTGGCGGGGTCGCTACCGACAAGCAATCTTGTCGCAACTAGTTGCAGCTCGCTTAATTTGTTGAGCGGACTCGAAACAAAGTAAGGGCGCTAGCGGCTCACTTAAGTTGCTGAGCGGACTCGAAGCAAAGTAAGGGCGCTAGCAGCTCACTTAAGTTGTTGAGCGGACTCGAAACAGAGTAAGGGCGCAACTAGCTACGAGTTGATTCCTCCGCGCACAGGTTTTCCGTACAAAGAACAAGATCTCCGAGGCGGATAACCTTATACAGAAAGGAAATATCTAAAGTTTCGCACGACTTAGCTTTTTCTGTTGCCGTACTGGTGTCGTTCTTTTGCTCGCCCGCTCCTTAGGAGCCATGACGATGAAGAACAGCTGCCGCCGAATCCCCTACCTGGCGCGCCAGAGATGTCGGGGGGTGCTGATTCCACCAACACCTATGGGGACAGGGCCCCTTTCGGTTCGGTGGGAGGCGGAGAGCGCACAAAGAGCGGATCGAGACAGTGCACGCGGGCGATTTTACCCAGCTTCGGGCCGCACGGATGCGTAAAACCCTACTGCTGCTTGTTTGTGTATATTGGATTCTTGCTCAGGAGCGATAGACGCTGTTAGACTGAGCGTGAGAGTGTCCCTGGTGTTGAATGAGCCGAACTGGCCGAACCCCCTCTACGTTGCGCTTGGGCCTCCTTTTATACTTTCAAGGGGTCACCGACAGATGGCAACGTAGACTAGAAGGGTAAAAATGGAAAAGGATGCGGTAGGTGCAGCTACCGCTACTGTGGATACAGTGCGCCCTACCTAACTCTGACGGCAGGGGACAACAGCATTAAATGCCTGTCTGAGTCTCCTAAACAGTGCAAAAGGTGACCGTTAGGAGCGCCACCGTTTGCCACAATGGGCTTCTCTTCATCTCCGCTTGCCACCACGTACCCCTAGCTGCACGGCCTCCTGCCACGTGTGCTTGGGAGAGTCCCAGAGCGACACGTTAGCAGGTGTGCTGGAGCACGGGCACGAAGTGGGGGTTTCCCGCGGCAAGCTCCTTGCCGCGGCCGTCGTCTTTTCGCGTCCGGAAGCTTGTCGCTCGCCGGATCTTGCCGGGACGCAGGGCGCGTCGCGGCAAGCTTTCTTGGTATACCTTGAATAGCCTTCCCGGCAAGCTCCTCTTGCCGGGGTCTTGTCTCTTCCCGGCAAGATCCTCTTGCCGGGGCCTTGGTTGGCCTTCCCGGCAAGCTCCTCTTGTCGGGGCCTTCCCGGCAAGCTCCTCTTGTCGGGGCCTTCCCGGCAAGCTCCTCTTGCCGGGGTCTTGGTTTGGGTACTTTGTTCTTGAATGGTCTTCAAGGGAAACGCGGAGGGTCTTGGCGGTCACCCGGCAAGCCTTGCCGCGGGGCGCTGCAACTGCCCGTGCACGAGTTCGGGATACTAGGGTACCCCTACTCTAGTACACCGACACTAACGGTTTTTGGAAATTGAAAAGGCAAATTTAATTGCTGCCGGACCACTCAAATAATTCCCAGGGGCATTTGGGAATTTAGGTGAGGTTGGTTACAACATTACAAATACTTAGAGAATAATTCCAAATAATGAACTATTTTGATTGCATGACAGAAGAAGTAAATATTTGACATGCAATTCAAATTGGAATTTGGCTTCGATTTTGGACAAGTGGAAAATTAGCTTAGTGTTCACAATGACATGACCACCATTAGAGGGAGATCACTGTAGCATGATTCTCGGGGTGTTACAAAGATCAAGTTTCCGCGGATGTCCGCGACATAGTTCAAGCTTTCAAATCTGACCTGATGGCCAGGGGCGTGGCTATCGATCTGCTCTAGATGGCCAAGCGAGTTGGCCCGCAGTACGAAGCCACCGAACACGAAGATCTATCCAGGGAGGAAGGTTTCTCCCTGGACAATGTTGTTGTGGATGATTGACGGAGCCATCGGACCGCTTGACGATGACACAATGGAACTCTCAATGAAAGCACCAATGTCGGTGTCAAAACCGGCGGATCTCGGGTAGGAGGTCCTGAACTATGTGTCTGAGGTTGATGGTAACAGGAGATAGGGAACACAATGTTTACCCAGGTTCAGGCCCTCTCGATGGAGGTAACACCCTACGTCCTGCTAGATTAATATTGATGAGTATGGGGGTTACAAGAGTTGATCTACCACGAGATCATAATGGCTAAAACCCTAGAAGTCTAGCCTATCTGATTATGATTGTCTCTACGGATTAAGTCCTCTGGTTTATATAGACACCGGACGGGACTAGGGTTATACAAAGTCGGTTACAGAGAAAGGAATCTTCATATCCAAACGTCAAGCTTGCCATCCACGCCAAGGAGAGTCCCATCCGGACACGGGTGAGAGTCTTCGGTCTTGTATCTTCGTAGCCCATCAGTCCGGCCCACGCCCAACAAGTCGGACGCCCGAGGACCCCTTAGTCCAGGACTCCCTCAGTCACCTCCATCGCTCGGAGGCACGGAGATAGACTGCCGTATGGCAGGCGGTTCGGCATTCCCCTCCGCAGCCACCGGGGGAGACTCAACCGCATGGGCCCACCAGGATGGGGTTGTCTCGAGGCCCCTCGAGACGTTCGGGGAGCAGCCCCCACTCGTCGAAGCGTGGCATTCCCCTGGCGAAGTCTCTCCCGTTCTTATAATCTTACAAGGGGAGCCCTCCCTGGGGAAGCGTGTCAGCCTCCCGTCCGACCAGGAGGCAGAGTACCCCGCTTAGCGCGTTTGAGGGCAGAGAAGGCGCCTGGAGCCTCATGGTGTCCTTACAACTAGTGAAGGCCCACATCGGATGGGAATGGCGCTGAATGGGAGCGATTCTCCACCAGATGAACTCCCTCACCACCATCGCCATCGTCATGCCCTCTCTCCTCTGGCCGGCCAGCCTAGCAGTGACTTGCATGAACCTCGGGCCGACGAGCCTCTCGTGCTTCCACCCGGAGCTCGGCTCTGCTGGAACCGACGGAGTTTGGAGCAGAGGCTGCGCACGACGGCATCGACGTACACCCATTGCTTCCAGAACCCCTCCGCGTCCGGATGGAGCTCCATCGCGCTCACCGGACAAAACGACATGCACCCAGAGCACCGTGCGCTGGCGACCAACTGGAGGGAGAAGAAGTGGCGGAGCAACGCCACCGAGGGGGCGATGCCCACGAAGGCCTCGCACAAGAACACGAAAGCAAAAAAAGGAGGATGATGGACTCTGGATCCAGATGCAATGCGTGAGCACAGTATTGAAGAAATCCGAGAACAGCGGAAGCAAGCCGGAGAAGAGGGCATGGAGGTGAAGGGCGATGGTGGTGGCCTCTAGGTCGTTCGAGGACCGAGAGGCGGGCCAGATCTTCGTCGCCTTCCACTCATTGGAGTCAGCTGCGGTCACCAGGCGGATTTTTTGGACCGGCCTAGGGCGGGTTCCGGCCCCTCCTGGCGGTCCGACGCCGTCGTGGCCCTACTCCTCTTCCTCTTGGGAGCCATGGGGGTATGGCGATCTAGAGGCGGCGGAAGATTCGACAGACAAAGCGCGAGGAAGGGAGGAACGGAAGGCAGGAGCGGAGCGGGGCAATGATGGCCCTGTTGCGTGCGCCAGTCTTTTGTCAGCCTGGGCAGTTGCCGATGGGATGTGGGGAAGTGGAGGCGTCCGCGCTCCGTCGTGCGCCACGCGTCAAGCCTGGCCCGCAGGAGATTGGGGCTTGCAGCGCTTCTCCCTTCGCCTCGAAGCCAGGACGAGTGCACCTTGGGCCCGGGGGCTACTGTTGGCATCCTGGGATTGGGGGTACCCAGACCTGTCTGCCCGTGGCCCAGCGCGTGACTTCATCGACGGCCCGCTATGGACCTACTCCAAGACCTTAAGGGCAAGACCCTCGCGAGAGCCCCTGGCCTCGTGAGGCGAACGACACCAAGACCTCCCGAGGAGCAGCTCCCGAGCCTGCCTCCCGAGGAGCGGAGATCTTTATGCAGGTACCCACCTCACGAGGCTCGCGATGACATGAGCCATGACAACCAAGGGCGCCAGTGGGCGCAGTCCAGGAATTTTTTTTCTCTTTCGTGCTAAGGAGGCAAGGACAAGAGCGGGTTCCCGAGGAGTCCCCCAAAGGCTTCCATTCCGGTGAAACAAGACCAAGACCATAGGCTCGGTAGGACAGATGTCATCGCCGAGCCCACAGTTGCGTCACGATCAAAAGCTCTGCAGCGAAGACCACCTTTCGTCAGGATATGATGTACTATTGTCCCCCTTCAAAATTGGCCAATGTGGTATTCCTTCCTGCCTAAGCTATGAGGGAGGAGAGCCGAGCCTAGTATAAGTATAGGCTAGTCTCCATCGTAGAGAGGGGATCAAACCCTTTGGCAATGGAACTCTCTCGAGGTAGCTCATCCACTGCACTAGTTCATACTCAACCTCCTCGCGAGGCCAATCCACCACAAAGCAGGAGTAGGGTTTTACACCGCAAGGTGGCCCGAACCTGGGTAAATCTCCGTGTTCATCTCTTTCCCCGCTCGCACTAACTCGACGAGGCCAAGCCGTGAGGCGGCTAGCTTGAGGCAGCAGCCAAGCTAGATCTTCGCACACGCCCTAGTGTTCGAACCTTGTTTGGGTCCACGAAGCCCCGATTCCGACAACTTCGAACATTAAGGGGGAGAGGAACTCGCCCAGCAAGCCGGAGACTTTGGGTACGTCAAAATCTCAGGAAGCTATGAAGCACCGGCATTGAAGGCTAGTTCGTGGGCTACTGAGGGAGTCCTCGGGCTGCCGGCATATCTCTCATGGGCCGAACAGGTGGGCCGCGCTGCGAACTACTAGAAGGTCAAACTATGAGGCGACTCCGTATCCGGACAAGAAGTCTTTGATGCCTTGGTGTGTCCTCCAAGTCAAGATAAGAAGAATCGACATGTTTATCCCTTCTTTGTAACCGACCATGTGTAACCCTAGTACCCGTGGTGTCTATATAAACCAGAGGGTTTAGTCCGTAGAGGCTAGAACAATATCCATCATCCGACTCACCTAGGGTTTAGTTCATCTGATCTCATGGTAGATCGACTCTATAATCATCCTACACACTTCAATATATTCAAGCAGGACGTAGGGTTTTACCTCTTCGAGAGGGTCCGAACCTGAGTAAACATCGTGTTCTTCGTCCCTTGTTCCCCATTGATCCAAGATCCACAACTCGGGACCCCCTACCTGAGATCCACCGGTTTTGACACCGACAATGTGTAAACCAAAAAAGATATATGATAATTATGGAACTCCGAGATTGCTTGGTAGTAACTAATAAGTGAACAAGGTCACAAAGCAAATATCTAAAAGAGTTAAATATACTACACGTGCCCTAACTTATCCGACGCGGTCAGTTTGGAGTCTAAATTTGAAAAATACACAAAAGTGGTGTCGTAACTTGTCTAGACGTTCAAATACGATGCCTGTGGACGTATTGCTGCCGTATCAAGGGCCCGTGTGGCATGCGAGCGTGCCGTTGGGCCACATGTCAGTGGGTGTGGGCGCGTTGTGAGCTGTGTGTGTAGTTTTTTTTATAGAAATACCCCTGGACTTTAGCTAATTCTCGGGAAAATATCATTACGGGCATTGGACGCATGCTATTTTTTTACGGCAACGCGCCTGTACTTTAATTAATTCTCATAAAAATATAAACACAAGTTTTTTTTTAGAATTGTTTTTTTTTAGAATTGCCACTGACCTCCTAGTTGCCTAACAAACAAGCGGACCAAGAGGCCACACTTTCATTTACATTTAACTGCCAGCTAACTTATATGCACGGTTCCACATATCTGCCTAACAAACAAACGGACCAAGAGGCCACACTTTCATTTACATTTAACTGCCAGCTAGCAATTTATATGCACGATTCCACATATCGCTTTGCACATGTTTTCTACAGTTGTTTTTTGAAGTACTACTTCGTTTTTTTTTTCAAGTGAAGTTTCCATTTAATTTTCATGATACATAAATCTTCCCATATGAAAAATAAAATAATTATCAATATGCAATTATTGTTTATTTTATATTTTTATTCTACTTTCATTATTGTGTGCCTTGAAGAGATAAACATGAAATTTTCCTAAAAATTATGTGGACATAAAAAGTTGAACGTATACTAAAAATTATTGTGTAAATTTATGCATCTTCATTGAGGACCATAAGCACGAAGAATTATTGTGTATCTCCATTCTATTTTTAAAATGCACAATTATTTAAAATTGACATTATTGTATTTAAAATCTGTTCAACATGTATTAAATATTATTGTGTGACAATAATAAATTCTAGAAATGTACTAACATGTTAAGCGTGTTCCGAGAAATTTAAGCGCATTCATAATTTTCAAAAAACACGGTGAGCATTTTCTAAAATAATATAAAAATGAAAAATGAACATGAACGTGAACGCGTATTTCAAAAAATGCTCACCGTGTTTTTAATATACGTTCAAATTTTTAATTCCACATCAATTTTAGAAAAACTTCATGTTTATCTCTTCAAAGTACACAATAATGGAAATAGAATAGACATAAAGTAAACAAAATTCCATATTGATAATTATTTTATTTTTTCATATGGAAAAATTTATGTATCATGAAAACTAAACATAAACTTCAGTCGAAGAAAAACAAGATAGTAACTTGAAAATAAATAATAAGAAAATTACTCTAGTAAAAGCAGAGCGATACGTGCAATCATCTATATAAACCGCTTGCTGATAATTTAGTGCAAACTAGACCGTGGCTGCCTGGTTCGCTCGATTGTTAGGCGATGAGGATGTCCCGTGTTCGAATTCCCTACACGCTGGCTTATTGGTATTTTTTGTGAGTATTAATTAAAATCAAGGGGTATTTTTCTTGCAAGAATTAATTAAAATCATGGGGCATTCATGTAAAAAAACACATAGCTCACATCGCGTCTCCGGCGCCTGCAACCACTAACATGTGACTCAGCGACAGGCTGGCATGCCACGCGGGCACTCAATACGGCGGCATACGTCCAGAGGCACTGTATTTGAACGCCTAGACAAGTTACGACACCATTTTTGTGTATTTTTCAAGTTTAGGCACCAAACTGACTACGCCGGACAAGTTAGGACACCTGTAGTGTATTTAACTCTATCTAAAAGCACATATGATTCATATCTATGCCACACACTAGGACTTACTGTATCATCACACTTCTACCATCATAATGTGATGGTCGTCACATTTCAGTTACGAAAGTTTATGCACACAAGTATGTTGAGATTTTTATTCTTCTTTACCATTGTATGGCGTTCCACACTTGCTTGCAATTGCAACAAAAAACAATGTCAGATCTAAAAAAATGCATACCACATGATAATTCCTTCTCGTAAAGGTAAACTAGAAAATGGCTCAATAGTGACACCATAGGTTCTATGCGTCACTCTAGTGCGTACTATTATCTTCACTCCATCTTTCTCTAACTTTTCATATCCTTGATTACATAATTTGACAACTCTCATGCTAGCGCCTTATGAAAGCGCAAAAGTGAAACTAAATTCATCTATGGTCATATTAAAAACACTATAAGATCACAATCCCGTAATCTCCATGGAAAAACAACGATAATCACACGATAATTCCCCCTAAAACTAAAAAAACACGAATGATGAAATCCTATATCTAAGTGGCACATTTGTTCACCTTCTCTTCATCTCAATTTATTCAATATGACATAATCCAACAACTCAGTATGATATGGCCTTTCAATTGTATACACGTCAAGAAAGTATAATCCTAAAGTTAAGGTCTCTCACATCACAAATAGTCATAGAGCAAACATTGCAGAGCCACTCAAATGAAGACCCACAGTAGAATCACAATTCTACCATCACAGTGTAATGGGTATCGCGTTTCAGTTAGTAAAGTTTAAGCACAAAATAATGTTAAGATTTTATTCTTCCTTGGTATTATATGGCATTTCATACTTGCTTGCAATTGCAATGGAAAATGCTATCATGTATCCGGCAATGCACACCGTATGATAATTTAATTCATGCCACATGATAGTTCTTTCTCATAAAGGTAAACTAGAATCATATATGCTTCCTAGAAAAATAGAAAATGACTCAACCGTTACACCACAGTTTCTATGCGTCACTCTAGTGATGCCGTTATCTTCACACCATCTTTCTCTACCTTTTATATCCCTGACTGCAAAATTTGACAACCTTTTTCTTTGCGAGAACAAAATCCAACAACCATGCGTTATTCACGTGGAAAAGTGAATTTGGATTTATTTCAGGCCATTGCAAAAATACTGTAAGATCACAAAGTCATAACAAACACTCGGAAGAAAAACAACAACAAAGGTCACAAAAACAATTAAGTAAAATGATGAAAGCACCCTGTCTTAATTTTTTTAAGATAGTATAATCTGACAATTTATATGCTCTATATGCTCAAACCTTTCAGTTGTATGCGCATTCTAAAAGTAAACCAAATTTAAATTCTCTCACCCTCAATAACTATCGTCGCAGAAACACTATAGCGCCACTCAAATAAAGACCCACATGATATTTATCTTAACTTTGATCCTTTAGAGCATCTCCAGCCGCGTCCTCAAGAGACTTTCCCCAAGCGTTTTCTTAGCGTTGGCAGGCGAAAATCGGCCCAGTCACGTCCCCATGAGTTCGTTTTTTGTCGGGTTGGGCCGAAATAACAGTCGGCGCACCCGAGCCGAACCCGGCGCGCTGGGGGCGCCCGGGGGCGTCGGCACAAGCGAAAAGGGGCGTGGGGCCGCTCTGTCGGCGAGAGGAGGGCCTTTTCCCGCCGTTTCTTCCCGCTTTCCCCCCGGCTTCCTTCTCATTCTCTCCATTCCTCCCACCAATCTCCCTCCTCCTCCCCTCGTCGGACGCCATGTCATCGAAGAAATACGTGATCCCCGCGCCGCGACGGCTGCGACCGTCGCCGCTGCCCAGCCGAAGTAGTGGAAGCCGAGGGCGTCGCCGTCCAAGCCACCGGGCATATCCAACGCCGTCTGGAGGGCGGAAGTCCAGCGTTGGGAGGCTGTCACCACCGACCGGCGGAACAGGGCCAACGCCAAGAAGGCCAGGGACAACGCGGCGCTCGCGGCTGCGGCCGAACAAGCCGAGGCGGCTCACGTGGGGATGATGAATCCTCCCAGGGGCCACGCCCAGTACGCGCCCTGAAGCTAGCAAAGCGCCGGTTCTCCGGCCGGCTTCTCGTCGTCGCCGCAACCCTGGGGATGCACGCCGTCGTCGGGCTACGCCGACGGGGACGCGCACGGTGGGTTCAACCCCAACATCACCTTCCCCCATGGTCACCCGGCCCAGCACGCCCTCGCCCGTCTTCGCCGGCGTGCAGTACCCTCCATACAACTACTCACCACCGGCCTACGCGTCGTCCCCGACGCCCCCTCTCTGTCGTGGCGCGCTGCCCTTCTCACAAGCTTCCGCATCGCACCTTGGCGGCACTGATGCGACCGAGGCCGACATGGACGACATCATCACGGCAGGCTCGACCGCCGCCGCCGCGTCCCCCGGGTTCACTACCCAGGACGAGATGATTGGCCTCGATGGCGACATGGACAGCGAGCTCGAGTACGACGAGGAGGAGCCGGACGAGCAGGAGGACGAGAACGAGGAGTCGGCGCCGATTCCGGCGAAGAGACGCAAGAAGAAGGGGCGGTTAGGACCGGTGAGCCACGCATCAAGTGGTTGTCTAAGGAGCAGGAATGTCTCGCCAAAGCGTGGAAAGTCGTCTGCCTCGACCCGATCATCGGCAGGAACCAGAGCATCGACACGTATTGGAAGCGCATCAATGCCGAGTTTGACAAGCGCAAACTCGTTGACCCCGACTTCAAAGGCGTCTTCATGCAGCGCGGGTCGAAGGCAATGGCGAACCGTTGGGGGCTCATCCAGTCGGCGTGCAACAAATGGCATGGGATCGTCGAGAAGATCGCAGCTCGCCCGGAGAGCGGCGCCAGCGTTGAGGATCAGGTATGGCACGCCGGTGTCCCGCTTCTTCTCGCCATGAGCCCCCGCCAACTGTTTGTTGCTCGGCGTAGCTGCTGTACATGTTCACCATGTATCGCCAGGACAGTTGGGGGCTCATCCAAGCCCGAGCCATGATGCCTCCACGATGCCCAGCAGCACAGAAGCCCGCCGACGCCGCCCATCACCGAAGCAGGCCCGACACCGCCAAGCCCGCGCACGCCAACTCCGCTGACGCCGGAGGCCGACCCCGCCGTGTGAAGCGTTGCACGCGCGTCCTTTCTTTTTTGTATGTCGAACTTTTCATACAATCGCCGAGCTGATGATTGTCGAACTGGGCCGATGTGATCGACGGGCTTGTGGCATCTTTTGTGAGCGGGAATGTCCACGTTGAATTTGCCACGGTTTGGGAGGCGTCGCCTCGGGACGTGGCTGTGAGCTAGGTCGTCCCCAGTGGTCAATCTAGCGCCGGTTCGTCCCCAGGCCGTTCTTTTTCGGCGTCCTAGGGAGCCGAACGGGACTGGAGATGCTCTCATGGGAAAGAGGCAACCAAGATAGATCACACGGAAAAGGAAAAAAAAAGTGAAAATGACAGTGAGGTCCTAACCTCCCATAGACCATGGTTACCCGTTTCTTACCAACCCCAGTCCCGAGGGCCGCCTGTTAAGACGCAGCGGCGCAAAACGGCAGCAGCCAAAGGCAAGGCCGAAACCGCGTCGGCTCACGGAGTCCACCACCAGTCTCCTCCCCTCCTCCTCCTCCTACCCCCGCCTCCAAGGCCCCTCCGCCCGCCCGCCGACCTGGTCCGCTGGTCCGGGGTGCTCTGTCCGGCACGAATCCAGCGGCGCTTGTTGCGGAATGCGGGGAGTTCATTGGTGAGCCGCTATGGGTTGCTTCCCGTGCTTCGATTCGGGCTCCGACGGGGAGCTGCTCTACCCCAAGCAGGGCGGCGGAGGCGGCGGAAATGGCACGGGCGGACGTACTGTGTCCGCGGCATCGTCCTCCGGCGTCGGCGCCCGCGAGGAGAGACCCATGGTCCCGCCGCGCGTCGAGAAGCTCCCCGCAGGTGCGTGCGTCTCTCCGATCGGCCTTCTGGTCGATTGATGGGAGTAGGATCGGATCCGTTGATGGTTTGATGCTCTCTGTTAATCTCTTCTCCCCTTTTCCTCCACCGGCACGGCGGCACCACGGGCCGGAGTGGAGGGGAAGAGACGCTCGGCTTCAGGACTTGTAGATTCGTGTAAGATAGTAATCGTTTCGTTAGAGCAGCCTGGCCTTGCGCGGAATAATAGCTCAGATCTGGATCTTGTGGCGATCTTTTCGTCGACTTTGCGTGACCGTGGGGGCTGAGCTGTGGAAGAAGTGCCTCATGAGGGTTTGATGCTCTTTGTTGGTCTTTTCTCGCTGGACTCTAGAATCTAATGGCTGGTGACGGTGGACAAGGTGATCCTGGTGAATGGGATTGAGGGAAAAGACGGGAATAAAGTGTGGTTAGTAATCCCCTAAGATATTTCTGATAGTGGGTACAAATATCTTACCTACTAGGCTGGTTTCCGCGATTTATCGTATGACAACTCATTCAATTAGGAGTAGAATGCTTATTTGGGTTGGTGCCTTCATCGTGATTGTATCTTCATCTGCATGACGATGTGAATATGTGCAGGGGCTGAGAAGGCAAGGGCAAAAGGCAATGCCGGAATGAAGGAGCTTTCAGATCTCAGGGATGCCAATGGCAATGTCCTCTCTGCGCAGACATTCACCTTCCGCCAGCTTACAGCTGCCACGAGGAACTTCAGGGAGGAATGCTTCATTGGGGAGGGAGGGTTCGGACGTGTTTACAAGGGCCGTCTTGATGGAGGCCAGGTAACTTGTTTTGTTGGCAAAGCTAGGTCTTAATTTTTGTTTCCGTCTTTCTTGTTTCTTGATGTTAGAGTAGTACCGAGGTTACTTGGTTGTATCAAAGGTGCCATTGATTCGTCTAGGACATCCAAGAAAACCAGTGTTTGCACATGATCAGTGGATGCCCACATGCAAGAAAAGTCCATGTTCACTTATAGGCATGGCAGATTCAATTTCTGCCGGCCTTGGCTGCTCGACTGTCCGTAGGCCCTTTGTTAATTGAGCAAGATGAAGCACATGAAACAATTAATGCTTGCCATCTGAATGAAGTATTTTATGTCCTAAAGCATGAGACGGGGCCTAACACATGCAAAGCTGAAATGTTTGAAGCACCTGTTGCAGGTTGTTGCTATAAAGCAGCTCAATAGGGATGGAAACCAAGGAAACAAAGAATTTCTGGTGGAGGTCCTCATGCTCAGTTTGCTGCATCATCAAAACCTTGTTAATTTGGTTGGTTATTGCGCTGATGGAGAGCAACGCCTTCTGGTGTATGAGTATATGCCCCTTGGATCATTGGAAGACCATCTCCATGGTAAGACTGTTTGTTGCTTTCTATATTGGCGTTGTGCAGACTGCAGAGCAATGCCTTTTGAGCCTCCATTCATGTTTTTGTGCGGCTACTGTGCACATATGTGATACTGGTTGTTTCTCACATGTTTGGTTCAGTACAGGTTGTCAATCTGCTATTCTGTCTGCCCCCATCTGTCCATGATTGTTTTATTGTTGCTCCATGTGCATGATTCTTTTCTTGATTGTGAGACATTTTGCTCTGCCAAGTCCTTTTGTCCATGCAGCGGTACATAACATGCACAGTATCCAGTAGGTTTCTCTGATTGACCTTGCTGGCTCCATCTTTATCTGTTACCTAATTATAGTTGGGTGAACATCCTGTATTTGTATGTATGTTTGTTAGCATGGTGGTATAACTTAATCTACTACTTACTTGGTCATGTCAACCGCTTGAGACATGGCTGCTGCATATTTTATATTCTGGGAAATATATGAAGAGTGCAAATTAGGTAATTTGACTCTATTAGTGATCTGTGGTGAGTGTGGTCAAATATTGGATGTCTTCCATGTGTATGTGGTTTAATATCGATGATACATTCATACGGTCATACCCCGTGTGTACTTTTAGTGCAAGATATAATTTATTTTCGTAAGGCAGGAAAGAAGTTGATATTCAAATACTGAACTTCATTTAGGTTCATTTTGCTACCAAGCTCACCGAAGTGAATAAAGCAATCACTGTGACGGTAGAATTGCTAGATGTGCCGGTTAATTTGATTATTTAAACAAGGGGTCATGTAAATTATTGTCTTGAAGAATGTAGTTGGGGACCAGAGAATAGACCAGCTACTAGCTAAGTCAGATGTGCCAATAATTGGAACCTAGCATGAAAACATATTGCTGACATAACAGTAAGTAACCCTGTTCCAGATGACTCGGTTTTTCTGGGCTGTGCTGTTGTCAATGTTGTGCACAGAAAGTACATTACTGAACTATATCAGTTGAGCTCAGATCTAGCTATGCAACTGTGCAGTAGGAACATTTTCTTTTGAACCATGTGGATGTCTTCCCGATTCGTATCTTCATGGGCCAATGTTTTTCTTTTTGTGGTATTCATGGGTCAATTTTTGGGATAGGAATGCATAGTCCTTTAATTCGCTAGTGCTGCAAATGCAACTTCGTTACTTCAGAAACTCCATGCAAAAAAAAGAACATCTGTATAACTATTACGTTCAATCTTGCTCCAAGCAACTCTGCGTATTTCGCTTTTGGCTAAATTAACTTCTGTGTAACACTTGATGCAGATCTCCCTCCTGATAAGGAACCGTTGGACTGGAACACTAGGATGAAAATTGCAGCTGGTGCTGCTAAAGGGCTGGAATACCTCCATGACAAGGCACAACCACCAGTTATATATAGAGACTTCAAGTCATCAAATATTCTATTGGGTGATGATTTCCATCCAAAGCTGTCAGACTTTGGTCTCGCTAAATTGGGTCCTGTTGGTGACAAGTCTCATGTCTCTACACGTGTGATGGGAACATACGGCTATTGTGCTCCAGAATATGCTATGACAGGGCAACTTACAGTCAAGTCAGATGTCTATAGCTTTGGAGTGGTGTTGCTTGAGTTGATTACTGGCCGGAAGGCCATTGACAGCACCAGACCTCATGGGGAACAAAACCTCGTGTCGTGGGTATGCTATGTTAAAATTGTTCATAATCAATTGTTGCTATTTCCTACTCATTCTATCAGATTATCTATCCATATATCACTTGTTGATAGTCAGATATCAGTTTCTCTTATATATTTGCTGGGTAACTGGATATTTAATTATGATGGGAAGTTGGGAAATAAATGTGGGGGTATATTTAGAAGCTATTAAGGACCTTTTTTCAAGTAAAAATTAGTATGATAGAAGCATGATTATGACAATGCTTATCCACAATCGCTTATGGATACAAGTAGTAGAAAGTATGTTGGGAGCAGGCCACAGTTTGCAAGTAGCAGTAGAAATATTAGTCCTTTGTGCAATGCTTATGATTTTTCATGTGTCATGGAATTAATTGTGTAGTAATGGCATTCTTTATACATTGCCAGGCACGCCCTCTTTTCAATGACAGGCGGAAGCTCCCAAAGATGGCTGATCCAGGGCTGCAGGGACGATATCCCATGCGTGGGCTCTACCAAGCCCTCGCTGTGGCGTCAATGTGTATTCAGTCAGAGGCTGCTTCGCGACCACTTATCGCTGATGTTGTGACTGCTCTTTCCTACCTGGCGTCCCAAATTTATGATCCTAATGCGATCCATGCCTCGAAAAAGGCAGGTGGCGACCAGCGAAGTAGGGTTTCTGATAGTGGAAGGACGCTCCTGAAGAATGATGAGGCAGGCAGCTCTGGACACAAGTCGGATCGAGATGATTCCCCCAGGGAGCCTCCTCCGGGTATCCTTAATGACAGGGAGAGGATGGTGGCTGAGGCGAAGATGTGGGGTGCGAACCTGCGGGAGAAGACGCGTGCTGCTGCCAATGCACAGGGGAGCCTCGATTCTCCAACTGAAACCGGATAGCGGCAGTCGTCAACCTGTGGCCTTGTGTTTTCTCTCTGTCGACTGTGCTTGCTTTCGATTGGCGGGGAAAGATGAATTGGGTGCTTTCCGGTGGTGTTAGATGTGTACATTTATAGGGGCAAAACAAAAACAAAACAAAACAAGAGGAGAATTGGGTGGCTTTGTACTGGATATGGTCGTACCTGTAAATTCTCGGAAAATTTTGCGACGATGGAGAACAAATCTGAACTCGTGTCTGTTGTCCCTGTTCCTCTTTCTTTGTTTGTATAATTTGCATTGCTTTATGTTTTTTCTTGGTTATTATAGGATTTGCACTGGTTGCGGGCTTGCATCCTGATTCTTCTAGCCTTTGGATCGCTGGATTGGATGGCTCAACAGGTTTCACCAGGTTTTTTGTGCTTGCTAGGTACTAGTAGTGCTCGGTTCCTCTTTAGCTAAAGTGGAGGCCCTTACAATATATAATTTTACTACGGTTTATTTGATCGTTTGTTGATGCGAGGGGCCCTAGCAATCCGTAACTTTCTAGCACGTGTTGTTTTTGTTACTTGACTAGTAAGATGCTCGTGCTACGTTACGGATAACACAAGATTAGATGGATTTAAGTTATAGTCAGAGACCGTATATTGCCACGGAAAATAAAATATGTACGGAGATATTGATCGAAGCAATGCTATGTTGTTGATAGGTACACATGGAGCACGATCCAAAGAACATATATGCTATAGCTTGAGCGCACATGCATAAATGGTTCCATGAGAAATAATTATGAAGTAGAAGTGTTTTACTGAATGCTTTGCCAAATATGCGTAGGAAAAATGAATCAGTATACAACGCCACCATGAAGAGAAGAAATATTCCAGACACAACTCACACAGCTAGTTCCACTTAATTAATTACATAACTTAGGCATCTATCAGGCCATGGAATCATTTGTCAAGCATAGTATACCCTTCGTTTTAGTTGTCTGCTCAAAACATATGTGTCAACAATATGAATCCAGGAGTTTTCGCTTCCTGTTATCTATGTGATCAGGAAGAAGACAATGTGGAACATCTACTCATCCAATGCGTTTACTCAAGACAGGTATGGCACACGGCCTTGTCCAGTGTAAGGATTGCGCCAACGCTAGCACCGGTGGCGAATGATAACTTGGAATCGTGGTGGGGTAGCACCCATAAGCTGATTCGCAAGGAGAACCGTAGAGCTTTCGATAGCCTGGTGATTCTGGTGTGTTGGCACCTATGGAAGCAACGAAATGCTCGAGTCTTCCATCCGAAGACTCCGTCTATCTCCGCCTCTGTATTAGTGTCTAGGATTCTTGATGAGCTGCGCATGTGGGAGACAGCGGGAGGGTGGGGAGTTGAAAACATTGTGTGAGGAGTTAATATAGTGTGTGGAGTTGGAGTTGGCCATAGCCTCAGTCGGCTTGTGACTGGTGGCTATGCTTGTAACTCTCTTGTACATTTCTTTCACTCTTCTATAAAGCTAAGGTACGCAATTTGCGTACTCTCGAAAAAAAAGTTTTCGCTTCATCTATCTGGTTACCTAAAAGGACATAAGATCAGACAATCACTACTGCATACATAATTGTCTCTGTTATATTCAGACAAAGGAAAAAGAATGTGCCTATTCAGGATTTGTAGTACATTTAAACAAAGCAAGAAAATGAGCAGCACCGGCAGTATATTTTCACTGAGCAAAGAAACAAGATATACATGAGTGAATAGCAAAAAACCACTACATTACGGGCTAGGGTTACCAAAAACTATCACTTTTCTTAATTTCCTAAAATGCTATCACAATTTTGGTTCGCTGTTCCAAAAAAACCAAATCGCTATGTGATTAAATTTTAAACATTTTTATGACAGCTGGGCCCACCAATAAGAAAATCGTTTCTTTGACCGTTGCCTTCCACGTGGGGCCCATATGTCAGCTTCAACCCTGCTCTTTGGAACCATTTTCCCTCTGCCTCATTTCAGCGAGCAGCTTGTGTGCGTGCAGCTCACCCAGGACAGAAGCGGCCGCCGTCGGGGAGCTATGCGTGCAGTTCTCCTAGGACAGTGATACGTCTCCAACGTATCTATAATTTTTGATTGTTCCATGCTATTAAAGTATCATTCTTGGATGTTTTATACTCATTTACTAGCAACTTTATATCATTTTTTGGACTAACCTATTGACATAGTGCCCAGTGTCAGGTGCTTTTTTTGCTTGGTTTTTACTTTGCAGAATATCAATACCAAACAGAGTCCAAATGCCATGAAACATTTTGGAGAATTTTTTCTGCCCAGAAGACACCCAGGAGGCCCAAGAAGTGCACCAGAGGGGTCCCATGGGGCCCACTAGGCACCAGGGCGCCCCAGGGCCCGCAGGCGCGGCCTGGTGGGTAGTAGAGCCCACAGGCACCCCCCTCCACTGACCTCTGCCTCTATAAATACTCTAAAATCCCAAAAATCCTAGGGGAGTCGAGGAAACATAATTCCAGCCGCCATAAGTTCCAGAACCACGAGATCCAATCTATAGGCCTTTTCCGGCACTGCCGGAGGGGGCTACGATCACCGAGGGGTTATTCATCATCACCGTTGCCCCTCTGATGATGCGTGAGTAGTATACCACAAACCTACGGGTCCGTAGGTAGTAGCTAGATGATTTCTTCTCTCTCTTTTTGATCTTCAATACGATGTTCTCCTTGATGTTCTTGGAGATCTATTTGATGTAATTGAAGGAAATATGCCCAGAGGCAATAATAAAGTTGTTATTTTATATTTCCTTACTCATGATAAAGGTTTATTATTCATGCTAGAATTGTATTGATCGGAAACTTAAATACATGCGTGAATACATAAACAAATAACGTGTCCCTAGTGAGCCTCTACTAGACTAGCTCGTTGATCAAAGATGGTTAAAGTTTCCTAACCATAGACATGTGTTGTCATTTGATAACAGGATGAGATCATTAGGAGAATGATGTGACGGACAAGACCCATCCGTTAGCTTAGCATATTGATCATTCAGTTTATTGTTATTGCTTTCTTCATGTCAAATACATATTTCTTCGACTATGAGATTATGCAACTCCCGGATACCGGAGGAATGCCTTGTGTGCTATCAAATGTCACGACATAACTATGTGATTATAAAGATGCTCTACAGGTATCTCCGAAGGTGTTTGTTGAGTTGGCATAGATCAAGATTATGATTTGTCACTCCAAGTATCAGAGAGGTATCTCTGGGCCCTCTCGGTAATACACATCATAAGCTTGCGAGCAAACGGCTAAGGAGTTAGTCACGAGGTGATGTATTACGGAACGAGTAAAGAGACTTGCCGGTAATGAGATTGAACTAGGTATGAAGATACCGACGATCGAATCTCGGGCAAGTAACATACCCATGGACAAAGGGAATTACGTATGTTGTCATAACGGTTCGACCGATAAAGATTTTTGTAGAATATGTAGGAGCCAATATGGGCATCCAGGTTCCGCTATTGGTTATTGACCGGAGAGGTGTCTCGGTCATGTCTACATAGTTCTCGAACCCGTAGGGTCCGCACACCTAACGTTTGTTGACGATATAGTGTTATATGAGTTATATGAGGTGACCGAATGTTGTTCGGAGTCTCGGATGAGATCACAGACATGACGAGGAGTCTTGAAATGGTCGATAGGTAAATATTGATATATAGGACGATGGTATTTGGACACCAGAAGTGTTTCGGGACGTACCGGGAAGAAATCGGGTCACCGGAAGGGGTTCCGGACACCCCCGGCATGTATATGGGCTTAATGCGCCAAGGGAGGGATAGACCAGCCCACAGGGGGCTAGTGTGTCCCTTTCCCTAGCCAAATAGCCCTAGGGAAGGAAAAGGGGAAGGGCTAGCCCCTCCTGCCTTTCCCTCTCATGGGAGAAAGGAAGGGGGGGCACCCTTCCCTGCCTTTCCCTCGCTCCTATACATGGCAGGGGGCGCCACCTTGGGAGAGACCCCAAGTAGGACTCCTCCTACTTGGGCGCCCCCTTGGCTGCACCTCCGGGATGAAGCTTCCCGGGCCAACCTTACATGTCCACGCACATGAGACCGGTTCCACCGACAGACATGCAACTAGTTTTGCATAAAGCTAGCTGGCGGGTGTCTGTTTCTCCTACTTTAGTTGAATCGAATTTGACTGCGGCCGGTCCTTGAAGAAGGTTAAAATAGCAAACTTGACGAAACACCGTTGTGGTTTTGATGCCTTGGTAAGAATGGTTCTTGCTAGAAGCCCGTAGCAGCCACGTAAAACTTGCCACAACAAAGTAGAGGACGTCTAACTTGTTTTTGCAGGGCATGTTGTGATGTGATATGGTCAAGAAATGATGTGATATACGTTGTTGTATGAGATGATCATGTTTTCTAAGTTATCGGCAACTGGCAGGAGCCTTATGGTTGTCGCTTTATTGTATGAAATGCAAATGCCATGTAATTGCTTTACTTTATCACTATGCATTAACGATAATAGTTGGCGAGACGACCATGACACAATGATGGAGATCAAGGTGTCGAGCCAGTGACAATGGAGATCGTTACGATGCTTTGGAGATGGAGATCAAAAGAACAAGATGATGATGGCCATATCATGTCACATATTTTGATTGCATGTGATGTTTATCTTTTATGCATCTTATTTTGCTTAGTACGGCGGTAACATTATAAAATGATCCCTTCACGAAATTTCAAGGTATAAGTGTTTTCCCTGAGTATGCACCGTTGCGATAGTTCATCGTGTTGAGACACCATATGATGATCGGGTGTGATAGACTCTACGTTCACATACAACGGGTGCAAGATAGTTTTGCACATGCGGAATACTCGGGTTAAACTTGACGAGCCTAGCATGTACAGACATGGCCTCAGAACACTGGAGACCGATAGGTCAAACGTGAATCATATAGTAGATATGGTCAACATAGAGATGTTCACCATTGATGACTACCCCATCTCACGTGATGATCGGACATGGGTTAGTTGATTTGGATCGCGTATCACTTAGATGACTCGAGGGATGTCTATTTAAGTGGGAGTTCTTAAGTAATTTGATTAATTGAACTTAATTTATCATGAAATTAGTACTAATAGTATTTACATATCTATGTTGTAGATCAATAGCTTGCGATATAGCTCCTATATTTTTTTGATATGTTCCTAGAGAAAAGTTGAAAGATGATAGTAGCAATGATGTAGACTGGGACCGTGATCTGAGGATTATCCTCATTGTTGCACAGAAGAATTATGTCCTTAATGCACGACTAGATGACAGACCTATTGTAGGAGTAGATGCAGATGTTATGAAAGTCTGGCAAGATCTGTATGATGACTACTTACTAGTTTAGTGCACCATGATTTACGGCTTAGAACTGGAACTTCAAAAACGTTTTGAATGCCATGGAGCATATGAGATGATCCAAGAGCTGAAGTTGGTATTTCAGACTCATGCCCGTGTCGAGAGGTATGAGACCACTACCAAGTACTTTGCCTACAAGATGGAGGAGAATAAGCTCAGCCAGTGAGCATGTGCTCAGAATGTTTGGGTACTACAATCGCTTGAATCAAGTGGGAGTTAATCTTCCAGATAAGATAGTGATTGACAGAGTTCTCTAGTCAATATCACCAAGCTACTAGAACTTCGTGATGAACTATAATATGCAATCGATGATGAAAATGATTCCCAAACTCTTCGCGATGCTGAAATCAGCGAAAGAAATCAAGAAAGAGCATCATGAGTTGATGGTTAACAAGACCACTAGTTTCAAGAAAAAGGGCAAAGGGAAAGAAAGGGAACTTCAAAAAGAATGGCAAGCAAGTTGCCACTCCCATGAAGAAGCCCAGAGCTAGACCCAAGCCTGAAACTGAGTGCTTCTACTGCAAAGGAAGCGAAACTGCCCCAAATACTTGGCGGATAAGAAGGATGGCAAAGTGAACAAAGGTATATTTGACATACATGTTATTGATGTGTACTTTACTAGTGTTCATAGTAGCCCCTGGGTATTTGATACTGGTTCAGTTGCTAAGATTAGTATCTCGAAATAGGAGTTGCAAAATGAACAGAGCCTAGTTAATGGAGAGGTGATGATGTGTGTTGGAAGCGATTCCAAGGTTGATAAGATCACCATCGCGCACTCCCCGTACCTTCGGGATTAGTGTTGGATGTAAATAATGTTGGGGAACGTAGTAATTTCAAAAAAAATTCTACGCACACGCAAGATCATGGTGATGTATAGCAACGAGAGGGGAGAGTGTCATCCACGTACCCTCATAGACCTTTAAGCGGAAGCGTTATGACAACACGGTTGATGTAGTCGTACGTCTTCATGGTCGACCGATCCTCAGTACCGAACGTACGACACCTCCGCGTTCAGCACACGTTCAGCTCGGTGACGTCCCGCGAACTCACGATCCAGTAGAGCTCGGGGGAGAGTTTCTTCAGCACGACGGCGTGGTGATGATGTTGATGAAGCTACCGTTGCAGGGCTTCGCCTAAGCACCGCTACAGTATGACCGAGGTGGATTATGGTGGAGGGGGGCACCGCACACGGCTGGGAGAGATCAATGATCAACTTGTGTGTCTAGAGGTGCCCCCTGCCCTCGTATATAAAGGAGCAAGGGGGAGGCTGGCCGGCCCTAGAGGGGGCGCCAGGAGGAGGAATCCTCCTCCTAGTAGGAGTAGGATTCCCCCCTTTCCTACTCCTACTAGGAGGAGGAAAGGAAGGGGGATAAGGAGAAGGAAAGGGGGGGGGGCGCCGCCCCCCCTCTCCTAGTCCAATTCGGACCAGAGGGGGAGGGGGCATGTGGCCTGCCCTGGCCGGCCCCTCTCTCTCTCTACTAGGACCCAATAAGGCCCATTAACCCCCCGGGGGTTCCGGTAACCTCTCCGGCACTCCGGTAAAATCCCGATTTCACCCGCAACTCTTCCGGTGTCCAAATGTAGTCTTCCAATATATCAATCTTTATGTCTCGACCATTTCGAGACTCCTCATCATGTACTTGATCATATCCGGGACTCCGAACTACCTTCGGTACATCAAACATATAAAATCATAGTACCGATCGTCATAGAACTTTAAGCGTGCGGACCCTACGGGTTCGAGAAGTATGTAGACATGACCGAGACATGTCTCCGGTCAATAACCAATAGCGGAACCTGGATGCTCATATTGGTTCCTACATATTCTACGAAGATCTTTATCGGTCAAACCGCATAACAATATACGTTGTTCCCTTTGTCATCGGTATGTTACTTGCCCGAGATTCGATCGTCGGTATCCCAATACCTAGCTCAATATCATTACTGGCAAGTCTCTTTACTCGTTCCGTAATGCAACATCCCGCAACTAACTCATTAGTCACATTGCTTGCAAGGCTTATAGTGATGTGCATTACCGAGTGGGCCCGGAGATACCTCTCCGACAATCGAAGTGACAAATCCTATTCTTGATCTATGCCAACTCCACGAACACCATCGGAGACACCTGTAGAGCACCTTTATAATCACCCAGTTACGTTGTGATGTTTGGTAGCACACAAAGTGTTCCTCCGGTATTCGGGAGTTGCATAATCTCATAGTCATAGAAACATATGTAAGTCTTGAAGAAAGTAATAGCAGTAAACTTAAACGATCAAGTGCTAAGCTAACGAAATGGGTCAAGTCAATCACATCATTCTCCTAATGATGTGATCCCGTTGATCAAATAACAACTCATGTCTATGGCTAGGAAACTTAACCATCTTTGATCAATGAGCTAGTCAAGTAGAGGCATACTAGTGACACTATGTTTGTCTATGTATTCACACATGTATTATGTTTCTGGTTAATATAGTTCCAGCATGAATAATAAACATTTATCATGAAATAAGGAAATAAATAATAACTTTATTATTGCCTCTAGGGTATGTTTCCTTCAGTCTCCCACTTGCACTAGAGTCAATAATCTAGATTACACAGTAATGATTCTAACACCCATGGAGTCTTGGTGCTGATCATGTTTTGCTCGTGGAAGAGGCTTAGTCAGCGGGTCTGCAACATTCAGATCCGTATGTATCTTGCATATCTCCATGTCTCCCACCAGGACTTGATCCCGGATGGAATTGAAGCGCCTCTTGATGTGCTTGGTTCTATTGTGAAATCTGGATTCCTTTGCCAAGGCAATTGCACCAGTATTGTCACAAAAGATTTTCATTGGACCCGATGCACTAGGTATGACACCTAGATCGGATATGAACTCCTTCATCCAGACTCCTTCATTTGCTGCTTCCGAAGCAACTATGTATTCCGCTTCACACGTAGATCCCGCCACGATGCTTTGTTTAGAACTGCTCCAACTGACAGCTCCACCGTTCAATATAAACACGTATCCGGTTTGCGATTTAGAATCGTCCGGATCAGTGTCAAAGCTTGCATCAACGTAACCATTTACGACAAGCTCTTTGTCACCTCCATAAACGAGAAACATATCCTTAGTCCTTTTCAGGCATTTCAGGATGTTCTTGACTGCTGTCCAGTGATCCACTCCTGGATTACTTTGGTACCTCCCTGCTAAACTAGTAGCAAGGCACAGATCAGGTCTGGTACACAACATTACATACATGATAGAGCCTATGGCTGAAGCATAGGGAACACTTTTCATTTTCTCTCTATTTTCTGCAGTGATCGGGCATTGACTCTTACTCAATTTCACACCTTGTAACACATGCAAGAACCCTTTCTTAGCTTGACCCATTTTGAACTTCTTCAAAACTTTATCAAGGTATGTGCTTTGTGAAAGTCCAATTAAGCGTCTTGATCTATCTCTATAGATCTTGATGCCCAATATATAAGCAGCTTCATCGAGGTCTTTCATTGAAAAACTCTTATTCAAGTATCATTTTATGCTATCCAGAAATTCTGTATCATTTCCAATCAATAATATGTCATCGACATATAATATTAGAAATGCTATAGAGCTCCCACTCACTTTCTTGTAAATACAGACTTCTCCAAAAGTCTGTATAAAACCATATGCTTTGATCACACTATCAAAACGTTTATTCCAACTCCGAGAGGCTTGCACCAGTCCATAAATGGATCGCTAGAGCTTGCACACTTTGTTAGTACCCTTTGGATCGAAAAACCTTCAGGTTGCATCATATACAACTCTTCTTCCAGAAAACCATTCAGGAATGCAGTCTTCACATCCATTTGCCAAATTTCATAATCATAAAATGCGGCAATTGCTAACATGATTCGGACAAACTTAAGCATTGCTACAGGTGAGAAGGTCTCATCGTAGTCAACTCCTTGAACTTGTCGAAAACCTTTTGCAACAAGTCAAGCTTTGTAGACAGTAACATTACCGTCAGCGTCAGTCTTCTTCTTGAAGATCCATTTATTCTCGATGGCTTGCCGATCATCAGGCAAGTCAATCAAAGTCCACACTTTGTTCTCATACATGGATCCCATCTCAGATTTCATGGCCTCAAGCCATTTTGCGAAATCTGGGCTCATCATCACTTCCTCATAGTTCGTAGGTTCGTCATGGTCAAGTAACATGACCTCAAGAATAGGATTACCGTACCACTCTGGTGCGGATCTTGCTCTGGTTGACCTACGAGGTTCGGTAGTAACTTGATTAAGTTTCATGATCATCATCATTAGCTTCCTCACTAATTGGTGTAGGTGTCACAGGAACCGGTTTCTGTGATGAACTACTTTCCAATAAGGGAGCAGGTACAGTTACCTCATCAAGTTCTACTTTCCTCCCACTCACTTCTTTCAAGAGAAACTCCTTCTCTAGAAAGGATCCATTCTTAGCAACGAATGTCTTGCCTTCGGATCTGTGATAGAAGGTGTACCCAACAATTTCCTTTGGGTATCCTATGAAGACACATTTCTCCAATTTGGGTTCGATCTTATCAGGTTGAAGCTTTTTCACATAAGCATCGCAGCCCCAAACTTTAAGAAACGACAACTTTGGTTTCTTGCCAAACCACAGTTCATAAGGCGTCATCTCAACGGATTTCGATGGTGCCCTATTTAATGTGAATGTATCTATCTCTAAAGAATAACCCCAAAATGATAGCGGTAAATCAGTAAGAGACATCATAGATCGCACCATATCTACTAAAGTACGATTACGATGTTCAGACACATCATTACGCTGTGGTGTTCCGGGTGGCGTGAGTTGCGAAACTATTCTGCATTGTTCCAAATGTAAACCAAACTCGTAACTCAAATATTCTCCTCCACGATCAGATCATAGAAACTTTATTTTCTTATTACGATGATTTTCCACTTTGCTCTGAAATTCTTTCAACTTTTCAAATGTTTCAGACTTATTTTTCATTAAGTAGATATACCCATATCTGCTCAAATCATCTGTGAAGGTGAGAAAATAACGATACCCGCCGCGAGCTTCAATATTCATCGGACCATATACATCAGTATGTATGATTTCCAATAAATCTGTTGCTCGCTCCATTGTTCCAGAGAACGGCGTTTTAGTCATCTTGCCCATGAGGCATGGTTCGCAAGTACCAAGTGATTCCAGAAGTCCATCAGTATGGAGTTTCTTCATGCGCTTTACACCAATATGACCCAAACGGCAGTGCCACAAATAAGTTGCACTATCATTATCAACTCTACATCTTTTGGCTTCAACATTATGAATATGTGTATCACTACTATCAAGATTCAACACAAATAGACCACTCTTCAAGGGTGCATGACCATAAAAGATATTACTCATATAAATAGAACAACCATTATTCTCAGATTTAAATAAATAACCGTCTCGCATCAAACAAGATCCAAATATAATGTTCATGCTTAACGCTGGCACCAAATAACAATTATTCAGGTCTAAGACTAATCCCGAAGGTAGATGTAGAGGTAGCGTGCCGACGGCGATCACATCGACTTTGGAACCATTTCCCACGTGCATCGTCACCTCGTCCTTAGCCAGTCTTCGCTTAATCTGTAGTCCCTGTTTCGAGTTGCAAATATTAGCAACAGAACCAGTATCAAATACCCAGGTGCTACTGCGAGCTCTAGTAAGGTACAAATCAATAACATGTATATCACATATACCTTTGTTGTCCTTGACATCTTTCTTATCCGCCAAATACTTGGGGTAGTTCCGCTTCCAGTGACCAGTCCCTTTGCAGTAGAAGCACTTAGTCTCAGGCTTGGGTCCAGACTTGGGTTTCTTCTCTTGAGCAGCAACTTGTTTGCCGTTCTTTTTGAAGTTCCCTTTCTTCTTCCCTTTACCCTTTTTCTTGAAATGGGTGGTCTTGTTGACCATCAACACTTGATGCTCCTTCTTGATTTCTACCTCCACAACCTTTAGCATTGCGAAGAGATCGGGAATCGTCTTATCCATCCCTTGCATATTATAGTTCATCACGAAGCTCTTGTAGCTTGGTGGCAGTGATTGAAGAACTCTGTCAATGACACTATCAACCGGAAGATTAACTCCCAGCTGAGTCAAATGATTATGGTACCTAGACATTCTGAGTATATGTTCACAGACAGAACTATTCTCCTCCATCTTGCAGCTATAGAACTTATTGGAGACTTCATATCTCTCAATTCGGGCATTTGCTTGAAATATTAACTTCAAATCCTGGAACATCTCATATGCTCCATGACGTTCAAAACATCGTTGAAGTCCCGGTTCTAAGCCGTAAAGCATGGCACACTGAACTATTGAGTAGTCATCAGCTTTGCTCTGCCAGACGTTCATAACATCTGGCGTTGCTCCTGCAGCGGGTTTGGCACCCAGCGGTGCTTCCAGGACGTAATTCTTCTGTGCAACAATGAGGATAATCCTCAAGTTACGGACCCAGTCCATGTAATTGCTACCATCATCTTTCAACTTTGCTTTCTCAAGGAACACATTAAAATTCAACGGAATAACAACACGGGCCATCTATCTACAATAACATAGACAAGCAAAATACTATCAGGTACTAAGTTCATGATAAATTTAAGTTCAATTAATCATATTACTTAAGAACTCCCACTTAGATAGACATCCCTCTAATCATCTAAGTGATCACGTGATCCATATCAACTAAACCATAACCGATCATCACGTGAAATGGAGTAGTTTTCAATGGTGAACATCACTATGTTGATCATATCTACTATATGATTCACGCTCGACCTTTCGGTCTCAGTGTTCCGAGGCCATATCTGCATATGCTAGGCTCGTCAAGTTTAACCCGAGTATTCTGCGTGTGTAAAACTGTCTTACACCCGTTGTAGATGAACGTTGAGCTTATCACACCCGATCATCATGTGGTGTCTCAGCACGACGAACTTTGGCAACAGTGCATACTCAGGGAGAACACTTTTACCTTGAATTTAGTGAGAGATCATCTTATAATGCTACCATCAAACAAAGTAGAATAAGATGCATAAAGGATAAACAACACATGCAATCAATATAAGTGATATGATATGGCCATCATCATATTGTGCCTTTGATCTCCATCTCCAAAGCACCGTCATGATCACCATCATCACCGGCGCGACACCTTGATCTCTATCGTAGCATCATTGTCGTCTCGCCAATTATTGCTTCTACTACTATCGCTACCGCTTAGTGATAAAGTAAAGCAATTACAGGGCGATTTCATTGCATATAATAAAGCGACAACCATATGGCTCCTGCCAGTTGCCGATAACTCTGTTACAAAACATGATCATCTCATACAATAAATATAACATCTTGTCTTGACCATATCACACCACAACATGCCCTGCAAAAATAAGTTAGACGTCCTCTACTTTGTTGTTGCAAGTTTTACGTGGCTGCTACGGGCTGAGGAAGAACCGTTCTTACCTATGCATCAAAACCACAACGATATTTCGTCAAGTTAGTGTTATTTTAACCTTCAACAAGGAGCGGGCGTAGTCACACTCGGTTCAACTAAAGTTGGAGAAACTGACACCCGCCAGCCACCTTTGTGCAAAGCACGTCGGTAGAACCAGTCTCGCGTAAGAGTACGCGAAATGTCGGTCCGGGCCGCTTCATCCAACAATACCGCCGAACCAAAGTATGACATGTAGGTAAGCAATATGACTTGTATCGCCCATAACTCACTTGTGTTCTACTCGTGCATATAACATCTACGCATAAACCTGGCTCTAATGCCACTGTTGTGGAACATAGTAATTTCAAAAAAATTCCTACGCACACGCAAGATCATGGTGATGTATAGCAATGAGAGGGGAGAGTGTCGTCCACGTACCCTCATAGACCGTTAAGCGAAAGCGTTATGACAACGCGGTTGATGTAGTCGTACGTCTTCACGATCGACCGATCCTCAGTATCGAACATACGGCACCTCTGCGTTCAGCACACGTTCAGCTCGGTGACGTCCCACGAACTCACGATCCAGTAGAGCTCGGGGAAGAGTTTCATCAGCACGATGGCGTGGTGACGATGTTGATGAAGCTACCATTGCAGGGCTTCGCCCAAGCACCGCTATAGTATGACCGAGGTGGATTATGGTGGAGGGGGCACCGCACATGGCTGGGAGAGATCTATGATCAACTTGTGTGTCTAGAGGTTCCCCCTGCCCCCGTATATAAAGGAGCAAGGGGGAGACCGGCCGGCCTTAGAGGGCGCGCTAGGAGGAGGAATCCTCCTCCTAGTAGGAGTAGGATTCCCCTCTTTTCTACTCCTACTAGGAGGAGGAAAGGAAGGGGGAGAAGGAGAAGGGGCGCGCGGCCTGTCCTGGCCGGCCCCTCTCTCTCTCCACTAGGGCCCAATAAGGCCCATTAACCCCCGGGGGGTTCCGGTAACCTCTCCGGCACTTCGGTAAAATCCCGATTTCACTGGGAACTCTTCCGATGTCCAAATGTAGGCTTCCAATATATCGATATTTATGTCTCGACCATTTCGTGACTCCTCATCATGTCCATGATCATATCCGGGACTCCGAACTACCTTTGGTACATCAAACATATAAACTCATAATACCAATCGTCACAGAACTTTAAGCGTGCGGACCCAACGGGTTCGAGAACTATGTAGACATGACAGAGACATGTCTCCGGTCAATAACCAATAGCAGAACCTGGATGCTCATATTGGTTCCTACATATTCTATGAAGATCTTTATCGGTCAAACCGCATAACAATATACGTTGTTCCCTTTGTCATCGGTATGTTACTTGCCCGAGATTCGATCGTCGGTATCCCAATACCTAGCTCATTCTCGTTACCGGCAAGTCTCTTTACTCGTTCCGTAATGCAACATCCCGCAACTAACTCATTAGTCACATTGCTTGCAAGGCTTATAGTGATGTGTATTATCGAGAGGGCCCAGAGATACCTCTCCAACAATCGGAGTGACAAATCCTATTCTTGATGTATGCCAACTCCACAAACACCATTGGAGACACCTGTAGAGCACCTTTATAATCACCCAGTTACGTTGTGATGTTTGGTAGCACACAAAGTGTTCCTCCGGTATTCAAGAGTTGCATAATCTCATAGTCATAGGAACATATATAAGTCATGAAGAAAGCAATAGAAGTAAACTTAAACGATCAAGTGCTAAGCTAACGAAATGGGTCAAGTCAATCACATCATTCTCCTAATGATGTGATCCCGTTGATCAAATAACAACTCATGTCTATGGCTAGGAACGTTAACCATCTTTGATCAATGAGCTAGTCAAGTAGAGTCATACTAGTGACACTATGTTTGTCTATGTATTCACACATGTATTATGTTTCCGGTTAATACAAGTCCAGCTTGAATAATAAACATTTATCATGAAATAAGGAAATAAATAATAACTTTATTATTGCCTCTAGGGCATATTTCCTTCAAATAAATGGTATTCGGTGTTTGCATTGAGCATGAATATGATTGGATCATGTTTATTGCGATACAGTTATTCATTTAGGTCAGAGAATAATCGTTGTTCTGTTTACATGAATAAAACCTTCTATGGTCATACACCTTATGTAAATGGTGTATTGAATCTCGATCGTAGTGATACACATATTCATAATAATGATGCCAAAAGATGCAAAGTTGATAATGATAGTACAACATATTTGTGGCACTGCTGTTTATGTCATATTGGTGTAAAACTAATGAAGAAACTCCATACAGATGGAATTTTGGAATCACCTGATTATGAATCATTTTGCGAACCATGCCTCATGGGCAAGATGACGAAAACTCTTTCTCCGGAACAATGGAGCGAGCTAATGACTTATTGGAAATAATACATACTATTGTATGCGGTCTAATGAGTGTTGAAGCACGCGGTGGGTATCATTATTTTCTCACCTTCACTGATGATTTGAGTAGATATGGGTATATCTACTTGATGAAACACAAGTCTGAAACATCTGAAAAGTTCAAAGAATTTCAGAGTGAAGTGGAGAATCATTGTAACAGGAAAAATAAAGTTTATATGATCTGATCGCGGAGGCGAATATTTGAGTTATGAGTTTGGCCTTCATTTAAAACAATGTGGAATAGTTTCACAATTCACGCCACCTGGAACACCACAACGTAATGGTGTATCCGAACATCGTAACCATACTTTATTAGATATGGTACGTTCAATGATGTCTCTTACCGATTTACCACTATTGTTTTGGGGTTATGCATTAGAGACAACTGCATTCACGTTAAATAGGGCACCCTCTAAATCTGTTGAGATGACACCGAATGAACTGTGGTTTGGCAAGAAACCTAAGCTGTCGTTTCTTAAAGTTTGGGATTGCGACACTTATGTCAAAAGGCTTCAGCCTGATAAGCTCGAACCCAAATCGGAGAAGTGCGTCTTCATAGGATACCCAAAAGAAACTATTAGGGTACACCTTCTACCACTGATCTGAAGGCAAGATCTTTCTTGCTAAGAATGGGTCCTTTCTGGAGAAGGAGTTTCTATCGAAAGAAGTGAGTGAGAGGAAAGCGTAACTTGATGAGGTAATTGTACCTTCTCTCGAATTCGAAAGTAGCACATCACAAGAAAACTATTCCCATGACGCCTACACCAACTAGAGAAGAAGCTAATGAGGATGATCATGAAACTTCAGATCAAGTTACTACTGAACCTCGTAGGTCAACCAGAGCATGATCTGCACCAGAGTGGTATAGTAATCCTGTTCTGGAAGTCATGTTACTAGACCATGGAGAACCTATGAATTTTGAAGAAGCTATGATGAGCCCAAATTCCGATAAATGGCTTGAGGCCATGAAATCTGAGATAGGATCCATGTATGAGAACAAAGTGTGGACTTTGGTGGACTTGCCCGATGATCAGCGAGCCATAGAGAATAAATGGATCTTCAAGAACAAGACTGACGCTGATGGTAATGTTACTGTCTACAAAGCTTGACTTGTTGCAAAAGGTTTTCGACAATTTCAAGGGGTTTGACTACGATGAGAGTTTCTCACTCGTAGCGGTGCTTAAGTCCGTCCGAATCATGTTAGAAATTGCCGCATTTTATAATTATGAAATCTCGCAAATGGATGTCAAAACTGCATTTCTTAATGGATATCTCAAAGAAGAGTTGTATATGATGCAACCAAAAGGTTTTTGTCGATCCTAAAGGTGCTAACAAAGTGTGCAAGCTCCAGCGATCCATCTATGAACTGGTGCAAGCATCTCGGAGTTGGAATATACACTTTGATGAGGTGGCCAAAGCATATGGTTTAATACAGACTTTCGGAGAAGCCTGTATTTACAAGAAAGTGAGTGGGAGCTCTATAGCATTTCTGATATTATATCTGGATGACATATTATTGATTGGAAATGATATAGAATTTCTGGATAGCATAAAAGGATACTTGAATAAGAATTATTCAATGAAAGACCTCGATGAAGCTACTTATATATTGGGCATCAAGATCTATAGGGATAGATCGAGACACTTAATAGGACTTTCACAAAGCACATACCTTGACAAGATTTTGAAGAAGTTCAAAATGGATCAGTTAAAGAAAGGGTTCTTGCCTGTGTTGCAAGGTGTGAGAGAATGAAAGTCATTCCCTATGCTTCAGCCATAGGTTCTATAAAGTATGCCATGCTGTGTACCAGACATATTGTGTACCTTGCCATGAGTTTGACAAGGGGGTACAATAGTGATCCGGGAGTAGATCACTGGACAACAGTCAAAATTATCCTTAGTTACCTAAGAGGACTAAGGAAATATTTCTCGGTTATGGAGGTGATAAAGAGTTCGTCGTAAAGAGTTACATCGATGCAAGGTTTGACACCGATTCAGATGACTCCGAGTCTCAATCTGGATACATATTGAAAGTAGGAGCAATTGGCTAGAGTAGCTCAGTGCAGAGCATTGTAGACATAGAAATTTGCAAATTACATACGAATCTAAATGTGGCAGACCCGTTGAATAAACCTCTCTCACAAGCAAAACATGATCACACCTTAGTACTCTTTGGGTGTTAATCACATGGCGATGTAAACTAGATTACCAACTCTAGTAAACCCTTTGGATGTTGGTCACATGGTGACATGAACTATGAGTGTTAATCACATGATGATGTGAACTATTGGTGTTAATCACATGGTGATGTGAACAAGATTATTGACTCTACTGAAAGTGGGAGACTGAAGGAAATATGCTCTAGAGGCAATAATAAAGTTTTTATTTTATATTTCCTTACTCATGATAAAGGTTTATTATTCATGCTAAAATTGTATTAATCGGAAACTTAAATACATGTGTGAATACATAAACAAATACCGTGTCCCCAGTGAGCCTCTACTAGACTAGCTCGTTGATCAAAGATGGTTAAAGTTTCCTAACCATAGACATGTATTGTCATTTGATAATGGGGTCACATCATTAGGAGAATGATGTGATGGACAAGACCCATCTGTTAGCTTAGCGTATTGATTGTTCGGTTTATTGCTATTGCTTTCTTCATGTCAAATACATATTCTTTCGACTATGAGGTTATGCAACTCTCGAATACCGAAGGAATGCCTTGTGTGCTATCAAATGTCACAACATAACTGGATGATTATAAAGATTCTCTACAGGTATCTTCGAAGGTGTTTGTTGAGTTGGAATAGATCGATATTAGGATTGGTCACTCTGAGTATCAAAGAGGTATCTCTGGGCCCTCTCGGTAATACACATCATAAGCTTGTAAGCAAACGACTAAGGAGATAGTCACGAGGTGATGTATTACGGAACGAGTAAAGAGGCTTGCCGGTAACGAGATTGAACTAGGTATGAAGATACCAACCATCGAATCTTGGGCAAGTAACATACTGATGGACAAAGGGAAATACACATGTTGTCATAACGGTTCTACTGATAAAGATCTTCATAGAATATGTAGGAGCCAATATGGGCATCCAGGTTTCTCTATTGGTTATTGACTGGAGAGGTGTCTCGGTCATGTCTACATAGCTACATCTATGGGAACCTACGAAAGGGTTAACGTAAATTGCCTCTCTCTCTCCCCCCTGATTTTCATCGTGGTGGGTGATAACCCACAAGTATAGGGGATCGCAACAGTTTTCGAGGGTAGAGTATTCAACCCAAATTTATTGATTCGACACAAGGGGAGCCAAAGAATATTCTCAAGTATTAACAGTTGAGTTGTCAATTCAACCGCACTTGAAAGACTTAATATGTGCAGCAAAGTATTCAGTAGCAAAGTAATATGGAAGTAACGGTAACGGTGGCAAAAGTAATAGTAATAGTTTTTATAGTGATTGTAAAAGTGGCAACGAAAGAGTAACTAAGCAAAGATCAATATGTGAAAAGCTCGTAGGCAATGGATCAATGATGGATAATTATGTCAGATGCGATTCCTCATGCAACAGTTATAACATAGGGTGACACAGAACTAGCTCCAGTTCATCAATGTAATGTAGGCATGTATTCCGAATATAGTCATACGTGCTTATGGAAAATAACTTGCATGACATCTTTTGTCCTACCCTCCCATGGCAGCGGGGTCCTATTGGAAACTAAGGGATATTAAGGCCTCATTTTAATAGAGTACCGGACCAAAGCATTAACACTTGGTGAATACATGAACTCCTCAAACTACGGTCATCACCGGTAATTGTCCCGATTATTGTCACTTCGGGGTTAACGGATCATAACACATAATAGGTGACTATTGACTTGCAAGATAGGATCAAGAACTCACATATATTCATGGAAACATAATAGGTTCAGATCTGAAATCATGGCACTCGGGCCCTAGTGACAAGCATTAAGCATAGCGAAGTCATAGCAAAATCAATCTCAGAACATAATGGATACTAGGGATCAAACCCTAACAAAACTAACTCCATTACATGATAAATCTCATCCAACCCATCACCATCCAGCAAGCCTATGATGGAATTACTCACGCACGGCGATGAGCATCATGAAATTGGCGATGGAGGAAGGTTGATGATGACGATAGCGACGGATTCCCCTCTTCGGAGCCCCGAACAGACTCCAGATCAGCCCTCCCGAGAGAGATTAGGGCTTGGCGGCGGCTCCGTATCGTAAAACGCGATGAATCCTTCTCCTCGATTTTTTCTCCCCGAACTGAATATATAGAGTTGGAATTGAGGTCGGTGGAGCCTCAGGGGGCCCACGAGACAGGGGGCGCGCCCCCACCCTCGTGGATAGGGTGTGCCCCCTGGTGTTGATTCTTTTTCCAGTATTTTTTATAAATTCCAAAAATATTCTCCCTGAAGTTTCTGGTCATTCCGAGAACTTTTATTTCTGCACAAAAATAACACCATGGCAATTTTGCTGAAAACAACGCCAGTCCGGGTTAGTTCCATTCAAATCATGCAAGTTAGAGTCCAAAACAAGGTCAAAAGTGTTTGGAAAAGTAGATACGCCAGAGACGTATCAGCGGGCCCCTCCCTCCCCCGAATCTACAATCAACATCTCACACGTTTCACATTACGTTAATTACGTAACTGGGATTACATAGGTGTAGCATTACTCGTCCAAAAAACCCAACTAAGCCAACCTCCCAGCATATCGCATGGGAAAAGACCCGGCCGCGCCGTTTTAGTAGGGATTACTGGATTACTAGTAGTAGTATCGATGGATTGTGCGAAGCACCAAGTTTTTTTTTGAGGGGGCGAAGCACCTAGTTTAAAAGGAAAAAGGCGATACACTCATAGCACCCGTGTCGCAGTCGCATTGCACCCCACACATGTTCGGTCCTGCACATGGCTCACGCAAACGGAACGCGCTTTGGCTTGCGTCATCACTAACACATGGGACTACAATTGGAGAAACCGACGATGCACCAAACTCCCCTCGCCCACCGCGTGAAATCCGCCCCCCCAAAAAAATTCCCCCCAAATGCCAAATTCAACCGCCCTTCGGCCAACTAGCCAATAATATTCCCCAAACCCCCTTCCCCCCATCCCCCTCCACTCCATTCGCTCCACCAAAGCCGCCCTCCCCGCCACGCCGATACATTGGCACCGCGCTTCGTCGAGGGGACGGACGGTGATCCTCTTGCTCCCACAGTATGCTCTTGTAGACTGCCATCCTCGAGCCACGCCGCCACCGCTGGCGACGTTCTTGTGGAGGCGCACGGCGGTCAGGGCCACCACTGCTAGCGACGTTCGTGTGGAGATGCATGGCGGTCAGCTTCTCCCATGGTACACGCATTCTAGACTGAGGCCCCGTGCATGTCGGTGTAGCACTGAATGTTAGCTGATAGACGCTGTTAATCTCACTGTTTGCCGAAGTAGTTTACAGTCAATATGCTCTGCTTAAGAAGCTTCCTTTCCATGTTCTGCACTCAATCTGCTTAGCTGAGATGGCATGCCAAGCCCGAGTAGTTGCTAAAATATCCTGCCATATATTTATTGTGACGTAGATTGCCATGGTCTAGTAGCCAATCTGTTAGGTGAAATAGCTCTACATCATTTTATACTTGATCTTTATTGCTGCGATGGCCTTCGATAGTTCGATGGCTGTGTGCTCGGCCTCATTGATTGCTGAAACAGCCTGCCATAATTTAACACTCAAATCTGTTTGCTGAATTAGCTTTAAATATATTTCGTTACTTAGATCTACTCGTCCAAATATCTTGCCATAGCTTTAGACATCGACCTAGGTATTTTTTCTGGACTTCATAAAAAATCATATATGTTTTTCCTGTAATATCTAGTAGAAGAACTAATTTGTATGTCTAATAGATGGATAGGACTTGGATAACTTCTGCTCGAAGATTCTCCGCTGCATATGTTGAACTTCATGAACTTTATCAGAGCTGAGTACGATGGTCCGAAATCAGATGTGCTCTGCCCATGTAGCAGTTGTATGAATTCAGTTACAAGACCCCAGTCAACTGTGCAAAATCATCTACACTTGCATGGGATGTCGCTCACATATACTAGGTGGGTTCATCATGGTGAAGCTATGAATGTCAATGTTACTCACTACGTGGAAGCAGCAGATCACCATCTTGATCTGCCTGATGCTCAGGTGGAAGAGGAGGAGGAGGTGGTGGTGGCGGAGCCAGTGAGTTTGACCAACATTGAAACAATGCTACGAAATGCTCATGCATTTTGTGAACTTTCACCTATAGAAGAAAAAGGTAGGCCCGCATGTTGGAACAATGCAACGTGGCTATCACCCCAGGAAATAAGCTGTCAGTATTCTCAGCTATGGTCACCTTTCTTTAGGTGAAGACATCTGAGCGGATGACCAACAAATCATTCGATGCGATGTTGGCTACTTTTCGCAAAGCTTTCCTAGATGCGTCTGAGCTACCACACACCTACAGTAAAATGAAGAATTTCCTTCGTGCAGTTGGAATTGGATATGATACAATCCATGTTTGTAAGAATAATTGTGTTCTGTTCCAGAAGGATTATGCCAACTTAAGTGAATGCCCGAAATGCAAATCATCAAGATGGAAAGATGGCGATGCTGTGAAGAGGATTCCTCATAATGTTCTGAGACATTTTCCAATACACCAAGATTGCAGAGGTTGTTTCATGATGCTGAAACAAGAGAGGGTGTACTGTGGCATTCTAGGAACCAGGAGTACAGAGATGAGAATGCAATGAGCCATCCAGCACATGGTAGTGAGTGGAAATTATTCAATCAGAAACACAAAAAGTTTGCTGCTGACCCGAGAAACATTAGACTTGGCTTAGCTTCAGATGGATTTAACCCATTTGGCCACTAGAGCGCCACATATAGCATGTGGCCAGTGCTTGTTATCCCTTATGACATGCCTCCAAATGTCTGCACCAAAGAATCAAACTACATGATGGCCTTCCTCATCCGAGGTCCAAAAAGTCTTGGAAAGTATTTTGATTTATTCATGGAGCCTCTTGTGGAGGAACTTCAACAACTATGGAGGGGTGTTCTCACTCGAGACCTATATAGCAGCCCACCAGCTGATTTCTTTCTGCGTGCTGTTATAATTTGGTGCATCCATGATTATCCGGCTTTGGGCACTATGTCAGGGCGAATGACACATGGTTACAATGCATGTGTTCGCTGTGACAGGAATTCGCTGTCATACGCAATACTTAGCAAGATCTGTTACATTGGACACCGTCATTTCCTTGCGAAGGACAAGCCGCGTCCTACAAAATACCGAAGACATGTGTTCAATGCAAAGCATGAAAACCGCGATGCGCCAAAGAGGCTCACCGCCGATGAGTTGCAAGTGGAAGTAGAGAAGGTCAGGCATATTACACCAGGAAACCATCCTGGTAATGGTAGCGGGAAAAGGAAGTGTGGCAGGGCAGAACAGAGATTATTGTTTACCCGCAGGTCCACTTTGTGGGACTTGGAGTATTGGAAAGATTTGGATCTGCGGCATAATCTTGATGTGATGCACATCGAGAAAAATATATGTGACAACATTATCGGCACACTTCTTAATATTGAAGGCAAGACGAAAGATACCTTAAAATCTAGGATTGATTTGACACACCTAGGTATCAGAAAGGATTTGTTGGTGGAAGATGAAGGTAAACCACGGGATATGGCACCAGTTGTGTACGTCTTGGACAAGGTAAAAAGAAAAGAATTCTGCGAGGTCCTGTCACGTGTGAGATTCCCACATGGATTTCCTTCCAACCCTGAAAGGAGAGTTAGTGCAGATGGAAACAGGGTACAAGGGTTGAAAACTCATGACTGCCACGCCATACTTCAAAGGATTTTACCTGCTATACTTAGAGGATTGGGCCGCCCTGACTTATACAGAGTAGTTGCAGAGTTGGGACAATTCTTCAGGGAACTCTGCAGTAGAAATATCAGGTAGATGCTTTGGAGCGTCTTAGAGACAAGATACCAAGTATCCTATGCGACCTTGAGAAGATATATCCTCCAGCCTTCTTTGATGTGATGGTACATTTGGCTGTTCATCTACCTGATGAGGCACTACTTAGAGGTCCAGTACAGTATGGCTAGATGTACCCTATTGAAAGGCGGCTAGGCACTTTCAAGGGCTATGTTAGGAACAGAGCTAGACCCGAGGGTTCCATTGCAGAGGCCTACATTGCTACAGAAGCGTTGACATTCTTCTCAAAATACATTGAAACAGCTGATCAGCTTAGCAAAGAGGTGGGTAAAGACAATCCCGGGCAAAATGTTTTCGATATTCTGTTCGAGTTACAGGGAAGAGTTGACAAGAGGACAAACCTAAAGATTTGGACAAAATGGTTTGGTATGTGTTGAATAACTGTTCTGAGATACTACCTTATATCAAGTAAGTGCTAAGTACTCCAGCTTATACATCGTAATCTACTAAACTTGCATCACATTCTTAGATGTTTGACGCGATCACTATGTTGTGCAACATCTACAAAAAGGAGTTACTGCCGCAAAATCCAAGAAACATTGACAAACTGGTTATGGCAGGATTGGCGAAATGCTTCAAGAGCCATGCAAGCTTTTGAATTGCACTATCAGTTTTTTTAATATATTGAGTACATAAGATGATTCGCTTGTCTATTTTATAACCATAGGTTACGAAGATGCGGGAGGATGGGTAGGCAGTTGATGATGCCCTTTATGCACTAGCAATGGGTCCTGCTACCCGGGTAAGACATTATGAATCTTGCGTTGTTGGAGATGTGCGCTACAACACCCTTGCACGTGACGAAGGCAGGAAGACACAAAACAGTGCCATCATGAGCACTGATACGTACGACAGAGAGACAACAGAAATGTATGCTAACATAACAGACATTGTTCAGTTACAGTATATCTCCAGTTTCGAGGATCATCAGTGTGTGGTTCTGTTGTGCTATCATTGGTATAACCTGTTTTCCAGGATCGCAAAAAGTAGAGCTGATGATTATTTCAAATCCATTAATGTCAAGGCGGCGTACCAGACCAACGAGCCTTTTATTTTGGCAAATCAAGCAACACAAATATTTTTCTTGAAAGACACATTTGCACGTAGCGATGACTGGAGAGTATTGCAAAGATTTGAGCAGAGGAATTTGTTTAATGAAGTTGCACAACAAGACGATGCTTACACTACTCCTGATGTACAAGATTCCACAGATGTTCCTAATATCGTTGAGAACCATCACGTCAATGACGCTGGCGAAAAGATTGCCTGTTGTGCTGTGGACATACAAGAGTTGATCAAGAAGAAGCCAATGTTCGAGGACATTGAGGATGAAGAAGAAGATGACACTCTGGGGAATTACGATGCAGACTGATACACATGGCGAAGATGTTGACACTACTGCTGCGGATGATGATTAGATTGCTTTTGTCGTATTTGCCTGTCAGAAGACGTTTTTTTATCTACTATGTGAAATTGTGTTTGCTATGACAGCTGAAACCTGATGAACATGTTGTTTAGTATTTTGCTGTGAGAACATCACTTATTATGTATGCTCATTTGTGTGGTGATTGTATGACGACTAAAACATGATGACATTGTTGTTTAGTTGTACTCATATTTGGTTGTGAAACTTGAATTTGATGACATAGTTTGCTGTTGGACTGCAATTTGCTCGACGTCTTCGAATGGGAACAAAGCTGACCCGACAGGGCCTCTGCTAATTTATTTATTTATTACCAAAAGGGCCTATGCTATTTATTTATTTATGAGCAAAATGGGATACCCCCGATTTCTGTTAATAGAAATCATTAGATGTTCACAACACTACGCCCAGCCTACTACACAGGTTTCATTCGTTACTAGTTTCAGCAAAGTGCTCATGTCATAGCCATTGAATACATCACGAGTGCTACATACACTGCAAATAAAAAGACAATCATCCTACAGAGCACATCAATTTTTCCCATTATCTTCACAAGTTCTTTCATCTCCTCATTGATGTCAAGGCCGTTCAGCAGCTATTGCTTGGCCATGATCAGAGGACCTGCATCTTTAACCTTCTGCTCTGCATCTTCCTCTTCTGCCGTTCCTTTAGTTACTTGTCCAACACCCCAACCTGCTAGTATTGGGATTCCTCGGCTAACCAAATAATCAGCATAGTTGCGTTCCCCCACATCAGCAACTTCCCATAAATACAAATCACACGAATCTTCCCTTTTCTGCATGAATCAAATTGGAAGATAATCAACCAAACTATTAAAAAATCAGCAACTGAAAGCAGCAGAACAACACTTAAACATATTATTACCCCATGATTCGGGCATTTGTAGAAGACTCGGCCAGGGTTGAGGATTGTGGTTGAGACACGACGGATGACTCTGTGTGATTTGTAGCAGTGGCACCACACCAACGACAACGAGTTGCGATGAGCAACCGGCTGCGGTGCGTATGCCAGCGGGGGTGTGATGAGACCCACATGCGATGGTACGGGTGGCGACTTGGCGCATATCTGGTTGTTGACTGCTGAAGAGCAGGTGGACGAGCACCCAACGGACATGGTTGCTGCGGCCAGAGCTTCTGATGCTAGGCAGAGTAAGTAGAGAAGAGGAGAAGCAAACGTTGGATATGTCAGTTTCATAACTTGCAGAGTAGCATAACACCATATATAGTCATAGTCTAGGTTTGGATTCGAACAAGCTACATGAGCACGTCTCTCTTTTTTCTAAAACTCAGCAACGTCTCTTTACTGGTACACTAGCTTGTTCTATACGCCTTCTCAAGTCTTTGATTTGCTTTCTTTTTTTTGCGAGGAAGGAAGGAGGACAAAATTGAGAGTTCCTGGGACTCAAACCCAAGACCTCTCGGTTGAAAACCAAGGGTGCTAGTCACTTATGTGGCGAATGTTCCCTGGGAGGAGGATGGCAGACGAATGCATTTTCCTCGCAGTTTTAGTTGCGACGCAAGATCGAACGATCACAGTTTCGGGAATGTTATCAGGAGAACGAGCCCAGTTTTTCTTTTCTTCCTATATATAAAAAAGTATGCTACTTGGTGTCATCTTAGTCAACAAACGATTGTGCCAACCTTGACCGTTGGATTGACATTCAACGTTTGTCGTGTTTCTTCAGTCTCTTCTTCCTCCAGGCGCCAAAGCCAAACCAGCGCCGGTGGGACCGCTAGCTCCCGCCTCCCACGGATGGCTGTGCTGTCGCGCAGGCATCGTGGCCACATCGCACCCTAAAACTCTGCACATCTTCCCTGGCTCCTGTTCGTTCCCGTCCGAGGCCTCACCATCATCCTCCGCCTTGGTTCGCTCACCGCGGCGCCACCCTCTGGTGTTGTCAACATGGTCAACAACCGAGAGGAATAAGGAGATGCCTGTACATGGTGAGGATGACAATAGGGACCCAGCAGCATGCGCAGTAATTTTGTTTTTCGGGACGGAGAAGGGTATCAACTGGGTTGTTCGGGAGCTATGGCCCGTCTAGCACATGACCAGCCCAGTTTGTTTTTTTCCTTTCTGAAAATGGCTAGCCCAGCTATTTTTTTGCAGAATAACCAACGTAGGCCTACTTGCTTTTCTGCGCCCTGCTGGGCCGGAAATCTTTCAAGACGAGGAGGGATGAATTTTGCCCAGAAAATGGACTATAAGTAATAATAAATGGGCTATAAGTAATATTAAATGGGCTGTAAAATGAAAAATACAGCAAACAAGTAATTACTTCCAAAATACATTTTTTCTTTCGGATTTTGATATTTTTAAATTTCATTGTTTTAGTGCGGGTAGAATTTCATTGGATTTAAATTAAGGTATGTTTATTTTTTAAATTAATTTGAATCTGGCTAGAAATTTCGGGTTGTATGCTGTTTGGGACAGATTTGGAGGCTGGCTTGTGGGTCTACTAGGTTGATGTGTACGAAAGGCTTTGTCAACTTAGTCCACAAACAATTCTAGTAGCAGTGACCATTGGATGTTAATCCAACGGCTGTGCTGCTTCTTCAATATCTGATCTTCTTGCTCCAGCCGCCCAAACCAGCGGCGGTGGGACTGCCTGCTCCCGCCACCCGTGGCCGGTTATGCTGCCGCACAAGCCGCACCGCCCCACCCTACTCCATTGCTGGCCAGGCCATTCCTCTACTCACCCACACCTCCTATTATTTTTCGGTGACGGAAGCCGGACCAGAAACCCTCGTACTCCCCACCACGTGGGAAACCATTGCCGAGTCTTCCCTGGCTCCGTGTCGTTCCCTTCCTAGGCCTCGCTATCGTCCACCGCCCTGGTGCTCTCGGCGCGCCGTGGTCAACGTGGTAAACTAACGACATCCATCGGACGTGGACTGTACATGGAGCTGGGTCCACGGCCACACACAAGGAAATGCCTCCTTATTACGCGCAAAATAACGATTTGTCCACCTGACATCTGGGACCCACCGGAAGGGCCTCTATACTTCACGAAAAAATGTTCCCCCCGCTGACAGGTCGGACCCACCAGCTATATTTTCGCACGCAAGGAAGTGCCTCCTTATTACGCACAAAAAATAAATACTCCCCCTGCTAGCTGGGACCCAACATTGTGGTAGGCCGACATGTGGGCCTACTAAGTTGGCGGGGATGGAGAGCTTTGTAAACTTAGTCAATATGAATGATTCTAGCTCCAGTGACCGTACGATGTCCATCCAACGGCCGTAGTGCTTCTTTAACCTTTGGTCTTCTTGCTCAAGCCACCCAAAGCAGCGCCGGTCGTGCCGCCTTCTCCTACCTCCCATGGCCGGCTATGCTGCCACGGAGGCCTCACCGCCCCTACTACTCCCACCGCTGGCCAGGACCTACGGCGACGGCAGCCTCATACCGCAGACGAACCAGTGAACACTCGTACTCCTCTTTGCGTGGGCATCCACTGCCGCATCTTCCCCGGCTCCGCGTCATCCCCTTCCTAGGCCTCGCCGTCGTCCACTGCCTTGGTGCTCTCGGCGCGGCGTGGTCAATGTGGTCAACGAACGACTTCCATCGGAAGAGTACTGTACGTGGAGAGGCTGATAGATGGGTCCACGGCTGCAGCAAGGAAGTGCCTCCTTCTTACGCGGAAAATAATTATTCCTCCACGTGACAGCAGGGACCCACCGGATGGGCCACCGTATTCCGTGAAAAAACGTTCCCCCCTGATTGCTGGGATCCACCAGCTACATCTTCGCACGCAAGGAAGTGCCTGACAGTCGGGACCCACCTGGTCGAAGCGTACGTAGCGTTGTCATTCTGGTCGCGAACGTGTATGTACATATGATCGGTATGTCTGCAGGCTACACCGATGAACCGTGGCCGTGTAAGGAAGGGCACATGTCGTAGTAGAGGCGCTCACGGAGCATGTACACGTACGTACAGTGGCCAAGGTGCAAGAAAGTAAATACGGCCACATACGTACATACATACGGGGTCTCGAACACCTACTCGCGCATACGGACGGCCAGGGCTCGTGTACATGACTGGGTCAGAACGGAGAAACTATGTCGTCGTCGTGTTCATGGGGAGGCAACGGAATGCGCCGTGTTCATCGGGAGGCAACGGAACACGTGTTGTTCATCGTGAGCCAACCGGCTTGGACAAAACAACTGATGGAAACGAGGCATGGCGTACCGCGGAACGGAGGAAACGGCCTTGTGTTCGACCAGCCACGGTCGAAACAGGATCCTGTTCATCGGGAGGGGTCTGGCGTATAGCAAAACGGTGGAAACGGGCCTCCTACGGTGGAAACGGGGTCATGTTGATCAGGAGGGTGTGGCGTACCGCAAAATGGAGGAAACGGACTTGTGTTGGAGCGCTACGGTCGAAACAGGGGTCCTGTTCATCGGGAGGGGTGTGGCATACCGCAAAACGGGGCTCCACGGGCTACTGTTCATCTCCACCGTCGACCTCCTCCAGCCTCCATGGGCTACTGTTCATCCACTGTCGACCTCCTCCAGCCTCCACCTGCGACTGTTCATCCACGGGCTCCTGTTCATCCAGCCTCCACCACGCGCTCCTCCACCAGCTACTGTTCAACAAGCCCTCTCCACGGGGTCCTGTTCAACAACCCCTCCATGGGCTACTGTTCATCCAACCCTCCACCGGCTACAGTTCAACCAGCCCTCCACGGGGTCCTGTTCATCCAGCCCTTCACGGGGTCCTGTTCATCCAGCCCTCCACGGGGTCATGTACATCCACCGACTCGATCGATCGGGGTCCTGTTCATCCAGCGGCAACGGCCTCTACTACCACGGGGGCCTGTTCATGCAAC
>NC_041382.1:489453495-489471306 GCF_002162155.2 Triticum dicoccoides
CATCAAGGGAAGGAGGCAGCCGTGTTCAATCGGCTTCAGTTAGCAGTAGTAGCGAAGGAATCACTCGGCTTTAGTTAACAGCAAGGGATCGACCGACCGCTCGGGTTCAGTAATGCATAGCCTGCAGTGCAATCACTCGGGTTCAGTTAGAGCCCAACGCCTCGCTCGGGTTCAATTACAGCCCAACGCCTCGCACACACACGCGTATGTATGAGAGAAACGCGCATCGCTCGGCCCCCGACCACCCACCATAACCGGGAACCCCCCCGATATTTTCCTCGCCCTCGCTTCTACCACGGTTTTTTCGTCATGGACGGCCCAAAGAATGTCATGCAGCTGCGTCTCCGGCCCGCCCAGGATGAAAAGCCCATTTTCTGTCATGATTTTTAGTCATAGAAGTAGGAGCCCACCACATCTATGATGATACCGGGTTTTGTCACAATTATCGTCATAGAAGTGTCATAAGCATGACAGGAAAAAAATTCGTTCATCCCAAAATGTCGCGGATGTGTCTTTTTTTGTAGTGCACGGTTCAGATTTTAGTTGCGTGTGCGATGCAGGGCATACGGTTCAGTTCAGTTAACTGTTTGCGATGAGGAGGAACAAAAGAAACGGGCAACCAGATGGAGGTGTGTGCGATATACATCATACGGTTCACTCGGATGAACTGTTTGTGATTAGGCAACACAAAAGAAACGGTCAGCCAAATCAAGGTGTATGCGATATACGGCATGCGGTTCACTCGGATGAACTGTTTGCGTTGAGACAAGAGAACAGAAATGGTTCAATATATCAAGATGTGTGTGATACGCAGCAAACAGGTCTGTAATCAGAAATGTGTGCGAAGACCGATAATAACACATACGATTGCTGCTAATAAGCCGTATGTGATATGCTCTGTGTACACAACATCTATTGGCCATAGGGGAATGGGCGGTCATTCGGATATGCCATAAGGATGCGAAGAGGCATCCTATATCAGCAAGGACTAGTTGTTCCACCAGTAGCTCATGTAAGAGAACTTAAGTGTGCTCAGGTTGGAGCAACCATCAGATGGGTGACTGGATGGGAAGTTGTGTTGATGTTAAATTAACTGATAGGATGGGTCGTATTTGTCAAATTAGTGACTGATATGACCCATCCCATGAGTTAATTTAACCTCGAGGTCCTTGTTTTTCATTTTATTATTATTTTAACACATGTTAAAGAAGGTCTACCGCATTAATTTTTGACAATGTGCGATATGTGGCATACAGTTGACACATCCGACCTGTTTGTGATGGAATAAGCCGTGTGTGTTGTGAGCAAACGCTTGCTAGTATTCAATCATTTGCGTTTAATGAATTCATCACCGACGGGTTCCCTAGTGTGGCCCGTGTTCATCTGATCATCATCTACTTCTTGTGCTAGCTCGATGTTCCTTCTATGCTAAGTTTCCATTAATTTGATGGTGTTTTATGAACACGCCACCGTTTCCCGCTAGTTCCTCACCTGTTTCCCGCCGCCCAGCGATATTGCGCATAAACCTAGGCGGCGCGCGATGCATGGAGGCGACAAGCGCAACCTGTAGCACATCCACCTTTTTCAAGCATGCCAATCCACCAAAGTGCAGCCTGATACGTCTCCAACATATCTATAATTTTTGATTGTTCCATGCTATTATATTATCTGTTTTGGATGTTTATGGGCTTTATTATGCACTTTTATATTATTTTTGGGACTAACCTATTAACCGAAGGCCCAGTGCAAATTGCTGTTTTTTGCCTATTTTAGTGTTTCGCAGAAAAGGAATATCAAACGGAATCCAAATAGAATGAAACATTCGCAAGGATCTTTTTTGGGAACAAACGCAATCCAAGAGACTTGGAGTGGACGTCAAGGAAGCAGCGATGCGGCCACGAGGTAGGGCGGCGCGCCCAGGGGGGCCAGGTGCGCCCCACCCTCATGGGCCCCTCGCAGATCCACCGACCTACTTCTTTCGCCTATATATATACTCTTATACCCTGAAAACATCCAGGGGATCCACGAAACCACTTTTACACCGCCGCAACCTTCTGTACCCATGAGATCCTATTTGGGGACCTTTTCCGGCGATCTGCCGGAGGGGGATTCGATCACGGAGGCTTCTAAATCAACAGCATAACCTCTCCGATGATGTGTGAGTAGTTTACCACAGACCTTCGGGTCCATAGTTATTAGCTAGATGGCTTCTTATCTCTCTTTGGATCTCAATACAAAGTTCTCCTCGATGTTCTTGGAGATCTATTTGATGTAATTGTTTTTGCGGTGTGTTTGCCGAGATCCAATGAATTGTGGGTTTATGATTAAGATTATCTATGAACAATATTTGATTCTTCTCTGAATTCTTATATGCATGATTTGATATCTTTGCAAGTCTCTCCGAATTATCAGTTTGGTTTGGCCTTCTAGATTGATCTTTCTTGCAATGGGAGAAGTGCTTAGCTTTGGGTTCAATCTCACGGTGCATCTCACGGTGCTTGATCCCAGTGACAGAAAGGGAACCGACACATATTGTATTATTGCCATCGAGGATAAAAAGATGGGGTTTATATCATATTGCTTGAGTTTATCCCTCTACATCATGTCATCTTGCCTAATGCGTTACTCTATTCTTATGAACTTAATAATCTAGATGCATGCTGGATATCGGTCGATGTGTGGAGTAATAGTAGTATATGCAGAATCGTTTCGGTCTACTTGACACGGACGTGATGCGTATGTTCATGATCATGCCTAGATATCATCATAACTATGCACTTTTCTATCAATTGCTCGACAGTAATTTGTTCACCCATCGTAATATATGCTATCTTGAGAGAAGCCACTAGTGAAACCTATGACCCTTGGGTCTACTTTACATCATATAAGTTTCCGATATACAATTCTAGTTTACTATTTATTTTGCAATCTTTACTTTTCAATCCATACAACAAAAATACCAAAAATATTTATCTTATTATCTCTATCAGATCTCACTCTCGCAAGTGACCGTGAAGGGATTGACAACCCCTTTATCGCGTTGGTTGCGAGGTTCTTGTTTGTTTGTGTAGGTACTAGGTGACTTGCGTGTAGTCTCCTATTGGATTGATACCTTGGTTCTCAAAAACTACGGGAAATACTTACGCTACTTTGCTGCATCACCCTTTCCTCTTCAAGGGAAAACCAACGCATGCTCAAGAGGTAGCACAACCTCTGCCATCAACCTCGTCGACAAGGAAAACGACCAAGCGCAACGGCCCGTCGAGGCCGAGGCACTCCCCGGCAACACGATGGATGACGGCATGATGCACGTCATCTCCAGGGTTGAGCAGACCTTTGGCGCATGGCGCTTGAGCGCCGTGGATCAAGTTAGGCATGTCAATGCCGACAGGCTGCACCTTGCCGCATAGCCTGATCGATGGCACGCCGTAGAGCAAGCTAGGCGCATCCGCGCCGATAGGTGATGTCGCTTGAAGCTACATCATTATTTCCCCAAAGAGGAAGGGATGATGAAGCACAACGGCGGTAGGTATTTCCCTCAGATATGAAACCAAGGTTATTGAACCAGTAGGAGAACCAAGCAACACAACGTAAACAACCCCTGCACACAAATAACAAATCCTCGCAACCCGGCGTGTTAAAGGGGTTGTCAACCCCTTCCGGGTACGGTGCCTCAAGATAGGCAAACAGACGTGAGATAAAAGTGTAGTAGATTTGTTAGATCGAACGCCAAATAAATTAAATAAGAATAAATTGCAGCAAGGTATTTTTGTATTTTTGGTTTAATAGATCTGAAAATATATGCAAAGGAAAAGTAGATCGCAAAGGCAAATATGTGAGAAAGAGACTCGGGGGCCATAGGTTTCACTAGTGGCTTCTCTCGAGAAAAATAGCAAACGGTGGGTGAACAAATTACTGTTGGGCAATTGATAGAACTTCAAATACTCATGACAATATCCAAGCAATGATCATTACATAGGCATCATGTCCAAGATTATTAGACCGACTCCTGCCTGCATCTACTACTATTACTCCACACATCGACCACTATCCAGCATGCATCTAGTGTATTAAGTTCATGGAGAAACAGAGTAATGCAATAATAACGATGACATGATGTAGCAAGATCTATCTATGTAGAGATAGACCCCATTGTTTTATCCTTAGTAGCAACGATACATACATGTCGGTTCCCCTTTTGTCACTGGGATCAAGCACCGTAAGATCAAACCCACTACAAAGCACCTCTTCCCATTGCAAGATAAACAGATCAAGTTGGCCAAACAAAACCCAAATATCGGAGAAGTATTACGAGGGTATAAGCAATCATGCATAAAAGAGATCAAAGAAACTCAAATACTTTCATGGATATAAAAAGATAGATCTGATCATAAACTCAAAGCTCATCGATCCCAACAAACACAACGCAAAAGAGTTACATCATATGGATCTCCAAGAGACCATTGTATTGAGAATCAAGAGAGAGAGAGAGAGAGAGAGAGAGAGAGAGAGAGAGAGAAAGACATCTAGCTAATAACTATGGACCCGAAGGTCTACAAAGAACTACGCACACATCATCGGAGAGGCACCAATGGAGGTGGTGAACCCCATCCGAGATGGTGTCTAGATTGGATCTGGTGGTTCTGGACTCTTCGGCGGCTGGATCAATATTTCGTCGACTCCCCTAGGGGTTTGGGAATATTGGGGTATGTATAGAGCAAATAGGCGGTCCGGGGGGCACCCGAGGTGCGCACAACCCACCAGGGCGCGCCTGGGCCTCCTGGCGCGCCCTGGTGGGTTGTGCTCTCCTCAGAGCACCCCCTAGGCGCAGCCAGAGCCAATTATGTTCCTTTTGGTCCAAGAAAATCTCCGTAAATTTTCATTGCATTTGGAGTCCATTTGATATTGATTTCCTGCGATGAAAAAAACATGCAGAAAACATCAACTGGCACTTGGCACTACGTCAATAGGTTAGTACCAAAAAATGATATAATCTGCAAAATGATTATAAAACATCCAAGATTGATAATCTAACAGCATGGAACAATAAAAAATTATAGATACGTTGGAGACGTATCAGCATCCCCAAGCTTAACTCCTACTCGTCCTCGAGTTGGGAAGTGATAAAAATAGAAGTTTTGATGTGGAATGCTGCCTAACATGTCATATCTTTTTCTTTCTTTATAGCATGGACATTTGGACTTTTTATTGTTCAAAGTAATAGTCTAGTTTTGACATGATAATTTAAATATTGAAGCATATCAACAAGCAACCATGTCTTTCAAAATATCAACGCTAAAATAAGTTATCCCGAGCCCATCATGCTCAACCATTGATCCATTCATGAAACACACTTGCATATTAGCTACACCCAATACTCAAGTATGATCATTGCCTCCTAGTTGGTGCTTTTACAAGAGAAGATGGAGACTCAGATTCAAAATAAAAATTGCATAAAGTAAAATAAAGGCCCTTCGCAGAGGGAAGTAGGGATTTGTAGAGGTGCTAGTGCTCAAAGCAAGATAAAAACATTTTGGGAGGTGTATCCATCCCACCAACAAAAACGACTTAGAGTTCCCAACACTTTCCATGCTAGATATATCATACGCGGTTCCCAAACAGAAAATAAAGTTTATTCCTTTTTCCACCATACTTTCACTTTCCATGGCTAACCGTATGCACGGGTGCCTTCCATACCAACACTTTCCAAGGAATTTATTATTTGACAACATAAAGTAAATTCATTTTTTCATTTCAGGACTGGGCATCCCTAATACCTTTGCCTTACTCTCATGCAATGAAAAGTGAATAAACACTCATCATGAGAATAACACATCTAGCATGGAAAATATTAGCCACCGCTCACCGCTCCGCGAGCGAAACGAACACAGAAAAGAGAAGTTTATTTTGAAAATTAGAGATGGAACATGCAAATTTGCTTAGAACGGCAAAAGAATACTACATATAGGTAGATATAGTGGACTGATGTGGCAAAACTGGTTTAAAGGATTTTGGATGCACAAGTAGAGATCATACTTAGTGCGAAATGAAGGCTAGCAAAAGATTGAGAAGCGACCAACCAAGAAACGGATAATCTCATAAGCAAGCATTAAGCATAATTAACACCGAATAATGCACCATAAGTAGGGTATAATTTCATTGCACGACTATTGACTTTCGTGCTTGCATAGGGAATCACAAACCTTAACACCAATATTCTTACTAAAACATAATTACTTATGAACATAACTCACATATCACATCATCATTATATCTCAAAACTATTACTAAGAATCAAGTTTATTTTGTACAATGATCTTCATGAAAGTTTTTATTATATCCTTCTTGGATATTTATCACTTTGGGACTAATTTTCATGTGTTGCTTTTCATAAGCTCAAACAAATATATGTGAAGATCATGAGCATAATATTTCTTTCTTTCTCTCAAATTAACTTAAGTGAAGTAAGAGATAATTTCTTGAAAATTTTACTAACTCTCAAATAAATCTAAGTGAAGCAAGAGATCATTTCTTCCAAAATACTAAAGCACACCATTCTCAAAAAGATATAAGTGAAGCACTAGAGCAAGTCCATAGGTCATAAAAGATTTAAGTGGAGCATAGAGAGCAATTCTAACAAGTCAAGATATAATTTTGGCTCTCTCAAATAGGTGTGTACAGCAAGGGATCAAGACTTAAAACTCAAAATAAAACAAGCAAAGACTCATACCATACAAGATGCTCCAAGCAAAACACATAGTATGTGACGAATAAAAATATAGCTTCGAGTAAAATACCGATGGTCGTTAGAAGAAAGAGGGGATGCCACTCGGGGGCATCCCCAAGCTTAGTTGGTTGCTCATTTTTGGATAATAGCTTGGGATGCCGGGGCATCCCCAAGCTTAGGCTCTTCTACTCCTTACTCCTTCATCCATCGTAAGATAACCCAAAAACTGAAAACTTCAATCACACAAAACTCAACAAAAACCTTCATGAGATCCGCTAGTATAAGAAAATAAATCACTACTATAAGTGTTGTATCAAACCAATTCATATTTTGTTCTTGCATTATATCTGCTGTATTCCAACTTTTCTATGCCAAAAACTCATCAAATAAAACCATAGAGCCATCAAAACAAGCACACAACGCAAAGAAAACAGAATGTGTCAAAACAGAACAGTCTGTAGCAATCTGACTATTTCGAATACTTCTGTAACTCCAAAAATTCTGAAAAATTAGGAAGACCTGAGAAATTTGTATATTGATCTACTGCAAGATGAATGGGTATTTTATCGCTCTCTAGTTAAACATGAGAATTATTTTCGCGAGCGCAAAAGTTTCTGTTTTTTCAGCAAGATCAAACAACTATCACCCAAGAAGATCCTAAAGGCTTTATTTGGCCCAAACACTAACTAAAACATAAAAAACACAATCATAATAGTAGCATAATTATGCTAACACTCAATAACAGGAAGCAAAAAGCAAAAGTAAATTTTATTCATTGGGTTGCCTCCCAACAAGCGCTATAGTTTTACGCCCTTAACTAGGCATAAAGCAAGGATCTAAGTTTTGTCATATTTGGTTCGAGATCCATAAGATGACCTCATGATTGATTCATACGGTGGCCTAATTCTTGTTCTAGGGAAGTGTTCCATACCATTCCTCAAAGGAAATTAGAACTTGATATTGCCTTCTTTCATATCAATCACGTCACCAATAGTGCGTAGAAACGGTCTACCAAGGATAATTGGACAAGACGGATTGCAATCAATCAAAATCTATGGGCACATAATTCCTATATGCAAGAATAATAACACCATTAATTCTTCCCATAGTCTTTTTAATAGTATAATCCGCCAAGTGCAAATTTAAAGAACATGATTCAATATCGGTAAGAGCAAGCACATCACATAAAGATTTCAGAATTGTAGAAACACTAGCACCCAAGTCACATAAGGCAAAACATTCATAATTTTTAATCTTGACTTTGATAGTAGGTTCCCACTCATCATGTAATTTTCTAGGAATTGAAACTTCTAATTCCAATTTTTCTTCAAAAGCTTTCATCATAGCATCAACAATATGTTTAGTAAAAGCTTTATTTTGTTCATAAGCATGGGGTGAATTTATCACGGATTGCAATAAAGAAATACAATTAATCAAAGAGAAACTATCATAATTAAAGTCTTTTTAATCCAAAAGAGTGGGTGCATCACTAGCTAAAGTTTTGACCTCTTCAAACCCACTTTTATCAATTTTCTCAACAAGATTTTCACCCCCCGAAATATCGGGACGCCTTCTAGCTAAAGTTGACTCTTCTACAGTCCCTTTTTCATCAATCTTAACTTTACTAAACAAGGAATCAATAGAATAAACACTAATCATTTTAAGATCTTCATCACTTTTGTGAAAGAAATCACTAGAAAATGCTTTTTCTAAAAATTCTCTTTTAGCTCTAAGCATAGCGGTTCTTTTCTTACTTTCATCCATAGAAACATAAAGAGCTTTAATTGATTCATCTACTTTAGGCACAAAAAATTTCATCTTGAGATTTTCCACATCATGAGCAATTCTTTCAACACTTCTAGACAAATCATCAATCTTACTCAACTTTTCTTCTATGGAAGTGTTGAAAACTTTTTGCGTATTGATAAATTCTTTAATATTGTTCTCAAGATCAGAGGTGTTCCTATTATCATTATAAGATTCATTTCCATAGGAATTACCATAATTAATAGAGGAATCACTAGGAAAAGGCCTAGAATTAAAATTACCTTTATAAGCATTGTTGTTGAAATTATTTCGAGAAATAAAACTGACATCTATGGCATCACTATTTTGCTCAATCAAAGTAGACAAAGGAATATCATTAAAATCAATAGGAGCACTTCTACTAGCAACCAATTTCACAAGAGCATCAACTTTTTCACTCAAAGAAGAAATTTCTTCAACCGAATTAACTTTTTTACTAGTAGGAGCTCTTTCGATATGCCATTGCGAATAACTTGCCATAATATTATCAAGAAATTTGGTGGCTTCACCCAAAGTAATTTCCATAAAAGTACCACTCGCGGCGGAATCTAAAAGATTATGAGAAACAAAATTCAAACCCGCATAAAATTTTTGTATGATCATCCAAAGATTTAACCCATGAGTTGGGCAATTCCTTAGAATCATTTTCATCCTTTCCCAAGATTGTGCAACATGCTCATGTTCAAGTTGCTTGAAATTCATGATCTGGGTTCTAAGGGAAATATTTTTTGCGGGCGGAAAATACTTGGTGATAAAATCATCTTTGCACTTATTCCAAGAATCAATACTATTGCGAGGCAAAGGAGAGAACCAATTTTTTGCGGAATCACGCAAAGAAAACGGAAACAATTTCATCTTCACCACATCATTGTCCACATATTTTTTATTTTGCATATCGCATAATTCCACAAAGGTATTAAGATGGGACGTGTCATCCTCATTAGGAGTACCAAAAATTGATCTTTCACAACAAGATTCAACAAAGCAATATTAATATCACAAGACTTCGCACTAGTGGCGGGAGGAGCAATCAGAGTGCCGATAAAATCATTGTTTTTGGTATTTGAGAAATCACATAACTTGGTGTTCTCTTGAGTCATGATGAACGCAGGACAACAAGATTGCACTCAAAAACAGACCCGGCAAGAAAATGGCGAACGGAAAAAGAGGGGCGAATAAAACGACAATTTTTTGTCAAGTGGGGGAGAGGAAAATGAGAGGCAAATGGCAAATAATGTAAATTGCAAGGAGATGAGATTTGTGATTAGGAACCTGGTATATGTTGAAGATCCTCCCCAGCAACGGCGCCAGAAATTCCTTTTGATGTCGCTTGAAGCTACATCGGTATTTCCCCAAAGAGGAAGGGATGATGCAGCATAGCGGCGGTAGGTATTTCCCTTAGATATGAAACCAAGGTTATCGAACCAGTTGGAGAACTAAGAAACACAATGTAAACAGCCCCTGCATACACATAACAAATCCTCGCAACCCGACGTGTTAATGGGGTTGTCAATCCCTTCCGGGTACGACACCTCAAGATAGGCAAACGAATGTGAGATAAAACTATGGTAGATTTGATAGATCAAACGCCAAATAAAATAAATAAGAATAAATTGCAGCAAGGTATTTTTGTATTTTTGGTTTAAAAGATCTGAAAATAAATGCAAAGGAAAAGTAGATCGCAAAGGCAAATATATGAGAGAGAGACCCGGGGGCCGTAGGTTTCACTAGTGGCTTCTCTCGAGAAAAAATAGCAAACGGTGGGTGAACAAACTACTGTTGGGAAATTGATAGAACTTCAAATACTCATGACAATATCCAGGCAATGATCATTAGATAGGCATCACGTCCATGATTACTAGACCGACTCCTGCCTGCATCTACTACTATTACTCCACACATCGACCGCTATCCAACATGCATCTAGTGTATTAAGTTCATGGAGAAACGGAGTAATGCAATAAGAATGATGACATGATGTAGCAAGATCTATCTATGTAGATATAGACCCCATCATTTTATCCTTAGTAGCAATGATACATACGTGTCAATTCCCCTTCTGTCACTGGGATCAAGCACTGTAAGATCGAACCCACTACAAAGCACCTCTTCCCATTGCAAGATAAAGAGATCAAGTTGGCCAAACAAAACCCAAATATCGGAGAAGAAATACGAGGCTATAAGCAATCGTGCATAAAAGAGATCAAAGAAACTCAAATACTTTCATGGATATAAAATGATAGATTTGATCATAAACTCAAACTTCATCGATCCCAACAAACACACCGCAAAAGAGTTACATCATATGGATCTCCAAGAGACCATTGTATTGAGAATCGAGAGAGAGAGAGAGAGCCATCTAGATACTAACTACGGACCCAGAGGTCTACAAAGAACTACTTACATATCATCGGAGAGGCACCAATGGAGGCGGTGAACCCCATCCGAGATGGTGTCTAGATTGGATCTGGTGGTTCTGGACTTTGCAGCAGCTGGATCAATATTTCATCGATTCCCCTAGGGTTTTGGGAATATTGGGGTATTTATAGAGCAAAGAGGCGGTCCAGGGGGCACCCGTGGTGGGCACAACCCACCAGGGTGCGCCTGGGCCTCCTAGCGCGCCCTGGTGGGTTGTGGTCTCCTCGGAGCACCCCCCAGACGCAGCCAAGGCCAATTATGTTCCTTCTGGTCCAAAAAATCTCCGTAAAGTTTCTTTGCATTTGGACTCCATTTGATATTGATTTCCTGCGATGTAAAAAACAGGCAAAAAATAGCAACTAGCACTTGGCACTATGTCAATAGGTTAGTACCAAAAATGATATAAAATTACAGTAAAATGATTGTAAAACATCCAAGATTGATAATATAACAGCATGGAACAATAAAAAAATATAGATACATTGGATACGTATCAATAGGCTGTGGCTCGCCGCATGGCGAGACCGTTGGAGCACCGCAGAGCGACAGGCGTGGCACGTCGCACAGCAAGAGCGGATCCATCGGTGCTTGCCTGCTGTCGACACGACATCGCAGCTGGGTACACATCCCGTCAGTACCCCCATTCCTCGCCAGGAGTGGGCAGAGGCCCTCAGCGCCGTACTTGCACCAGAGGCCGGCTGCGCCGCACTTGCACCAGACGCCCGCCGCCCCATTCGCATGGGTCGCGCCGTTCGCCTTGTCTGCGGCCCGCTCGATGCCAATGCGCTGGTCGGTAGGCTCGACTGCCTACTTGGCCCAAGTGTCCACCTGGGCGCAGTAGAGGAACATGTCCGTCGCATCCTCGAGCTGGTGATCTCCGATGAAATAGCCAACTTGGAGCTCAAGATCGCGCTGCAGATGTACCGCGAGTGTGTCGACCGCTTGGACGAACGCCTGCACGAGTTCAGGCAGAGCCAAGAGCTAACGTAGGCAAGGGCTGCTGGTCATGGTCTCATGGACGCGTTTTATTTTGTTGAGTCGTTTCGACGTGGATAACTATGTACCCAAACCAATCATAGTATTGCTCTATTTATTCCTCTATTTCAATGTGTGTACTCTGTTTTCTGTTCTTATGTGTTCTGTTTCAATGTGTGTGTATACGCTTTCTATTCTATATATGTGGATGATAACAGCTAGATTCAAATTAGTACTCCGCCTCCTTTGCCTCACAGCGCTTGACGTACCGCTCTTCCTCTTGCTCGCGGATGCGTGCGAATGATCTTGCCATTTCGTTGGGCGCCCACTGGAGCTCCTCGTCGGTTGCATGCTGGAGCTTATTGGCCCACCTCCACGCAACGACGAGGCGCCCAACGCCTTTGACCTTTGTCGCGAAGTACCCATCTTCGTACACCTCCTCCGCACAACAATGCGCCCGCCCTCAAAGCTCCGCCGCCTCCTTTTTCTAGGTGGCATCATGGGCTTCACAGGTCGCCTGGTACCTAGCTTCCTCCTCCGCCATCTCCTTCTTGAACGCCACTTGCCTGGCTTTCTCAGTCGGCGACAGGGACTTCCATAGACAAAGATTGTACTGGCCCCAAAATCAATCCAAAGTTGGGGGGTCCGGCGGCGCGTAGGGGTCCTCGTCATGGCTATTCGAGTGAGCGTCCTCATGGGGCGGCGACTCCTTGTCGGCGCGTGGGCAGACCGATGGCGCCATGGCAGAGATTTGAGAGAGAGAGAGGGCGAGCGAGGGGAGGATGTAGATGATAATGTAGGTGGGATGACGTGATCAAGGTAGTATTTATTGGCGCCCGGAATTAGATCGACGGGAATAGTACACACGCCGGTCGCCGGAATTTACGAGTACTGTAGTTTGAATTACGCACGATTCCCGCAGCAACATCCGTGTGTGAACATAATAGCTGGCGGTTTCTAATACAGAACCGTGTCTGATTAATGACCCCTGCCACTCATCTACCAAACCTCGAGCCGCGAGATAGAGTGCCAATCGTGTGAGGGCCGGTTGCCTTGCCAGATCTTTACATTTTCTTTTTTAACACCAGATATTTACATCGTCTGATGATTTTTTAACTCGCACACAAGTACACGAAAATATGATTTTCCAAACCGTTATGGTTAGCCATTGCATGTAGATGTAGTTCAAATTTGAATTACGGTCATTAAATTGCTAGAAAATCACTTAAATGTCTTTAAAAGGTCAAATGACCGCTAGAATTTTCCAAATTTTCATAGTACAGTTGTATTAGTGCACGTTAAACATGGAAAAAACTTGAAGGCCATAAGAGGAAGCTATCTCCTATTCATCATCAAACATGCATTGTTCCCTCTCGGAACCATGAGCCTTCTAGTGAGTTGCTCCATTTTGTGAGGGGTGTGTGTCCAAACTTTCGTCAAACATGTCAATTTTTTTACAACATCATCTTGGTGGCATGACAATACATCAAGCAAGGTTTCATGTTTTTCTGATCATTTTTTATTTTTTTGGAATTAAAATGTCGTGGCACTCCATGCATACATATGCATGTGTCCATGTCGTGAGACCAATATGTTTAAAAATTCCTTCTAATTTACTACACATGGAATTAACTCGCACACAAGTACACAAATATGATTTTTCAAACCGTTATGGTTAGCCATTGCATGTAGTGTAGTTCAAATTTGAATTACAGTCATTAAATGGCTAGAAAATCACTTAAATGTCTTTAAAAGGTCAAATGACCCATAGAATTTCCCTAATTTTCACATTATAGTTATAGTAGGACAAGTTAAAGGTAGAAAAAAAAATTAAGGCCATAAGAGGAAGCAATCTCCAGTTTGTCATCAAACATGGAATGTTCCCCCTCGGAACCACGAGCCTTCTAGTGAGTTGCTCCGGTTTGTGAGGGGTGTGTGTCCAAACTTTCGTCAAACATGCAATTTTATTTACCACATCATCTTGGTGGCATGACATTACATCAAGCAAGGTTTCCTGTGTTTCTGATTTTTTTAAATTTTTTGGAATTGAAATGCCATGTCACTCCATGCATACATATGCATGTGTCCATCTTGTGAGACAAATATGTTTGGAAATTCCTTCTAATTTACTCCCCCCGTTTTTATTTACTCCGCATATTAGCTTTGGTCAAAGTCAAACTTTATAAAGTTTGACAAAGTTTATAGACAAAAATATGAACATATACAATAACAAATCAACACCATTAGATTAATCATCAAATGTACTTCCACATCATATAGATTTGTTATGGTAAATATTTATATCTTTTTTTATAAACTTGGTCAAACTTTAGGAAGTTTGACTTCAGTAACCTCTAATATGCGGAGTAAATAAAAACAGAGGGAGTACTACACATGGAATTAACTCGCACACAAGTACACAAATATGATTTTCAAACCGTTATGGTTAGGCGTTGCATGTAGATGTAGTTCAAATTTGAATTATGGTCATTAAATGGCTACTAAATCACTTAAATGTCTTTAAAAGGTCAAATGACCCCTAGAATTTTCCAAATTTTCACATTACTGTTGTAGTAGTGCATGTTAAACGTAGAAGAAGTTTGAAGGTCGTAAGAGGAAGCTATCTCCCGTTCGTCATCAAACATGCATTGTTCCCTCTCGGAACCACGAGCTTTCTAGTGAGTTGCTCCGGTTTGTGAGGGGTGTGTGTCCAAACTTTCGTCAAACATGCCAATTTTTTACCACATCATCTTGGTGGCATGACAATACATCAAGCAAGGTTTCATGTTTTTCTGATCATTTTTTTATTTTTTGGAATTAAAATGCCATGGCACTCCATGCATACATATGCATGTGTCCATGTCGTGAGACCAATATGTATGAAAATTCCTTCTAATTTACTACACATGAAATTAACTCGCACACAAGTACACAAATATGATTTTACAAACTGTTATGGTTAGCTGTTGCATGTAGATGTAGTTCAAATTTGAATTACAGTCATTAAATTGCTAGAAAATCACTTAAATGTCTTTAAAAGGTCAAATGACCCATATAATTTCCCTAATTTTCACACTATAGTTATAGTAGTGCATGTTAAACATAGAAAAATTGAAGGCCGTAAGAGGAAGCAATCTCCAGTTTGTCATCAAACATGCATTGTTCCCTCTCGGAACCACGAGCCTTCTAGTGAGTTGCTCCGGTTTGTGAGGGGTGTGTGTCCAAACTTTCATCAAACATACCAATTTTTTTACCACATCATCTTGGTGGCATGACATTACATCAAGCATGGTTTCATGTGTTTCTGATTTTTTTTAATTTTTTGGAATTAAAATGCCATGTCATTCTATGCATACATATGCATGTGTCCATCCCGTGAGACAAATATGTTTGAAAATTCCTTCTAATTTACTACGCATGAAATTAACTCGCACAAAAGTACACAAATATGATTTTTCAAACCGTTATGGTTAGGCGTTGCATGTAGATGTAGTTCATATTTGAATTACGGTCATTAAATGGCTAGAAAATCACTTAAATGTCTTTAAAAGTTCAAATAACCCCTAGAATTTTCCAAATTTTCACATTACTGTTGTAGTAGTGCACGTTAAACATAGGAAAAAATTTGAAGGTCGCAAGAGGAAGCTATCTCCCGTTCGCCATCAAACATGCATTTTCCCTCTCGGAACCACGAGCCTTCTAGTTTCTCCGGTTTGTGAGGGGTATGTGTCCAAACTTTCGTCAAACATGCCAATTTTTACCACATCATCTTAGTGGCATGACATTACATCAACCAAGGTTTCATGTGTTTCTGAACTTTTTTTTAATTTTTTAGAATTTAGATGCGATGGTACTCCATGCATACATATGCATGTGTCCATGTCGTGAGACAAATATGTTTGAAAATTCCTTCTAATTTACTGCACATGGAATTAACTCGCACACAAGTACACAAATATGATTTTTCAAACCATTATGGTTAGCCGTTGCAAGTAGATGTAGTTCAAATTTGAATTACAGTCATTAAATGGCTAGAAAATCACTTAAATGTCTTCAAAAGGTCAAATGACCCCTGAATTTTTCCATTTTTTACATGACAGTTGTATCAGTGCACGTTACACGTAGAAAAAAATTTGAAGGCTGTAAGAGGAAGCTATCTCCCATTCGTCATCAAACATGCATTGTTCCCTCTCGGAACCACGAGCCTTCTAGTGAGTTTCTCCGGTTTGTGAGGGGTGTGTGTCCAAAGTTTCGTCACCCATGCCAATTTTTTTTACCACATCATCTTGGTGGCATGACATTACGTCAACCAAGGTTTCATGTGTTTCTGATTTTTTTTTAATTTTTTGGAATTTAAATGCCATGGCACTCCATGCTTAATTGTGTCATAGCCGTTAGACCAATATGTTTGAAAAATCCTTCCAATTTACTGCACATGGAATTAAATCGCACAGAAGTACACAAAATATGACTTTTCAAACCGTTATGGTTAACTGTTGCATTTACATGTAGTTCAAATTTCAATTACGGTCATTAAATGGCTAGAAAATCACTTAATTGACTTAAAAGTTCAAATGACCCCTGAAATTTTCCAAAATTTGGCATGACAGTTGTGTTAGTACTACAAAATTTCTCGTTCATTTAAAACACCACCTGTTGCCACTTTACTCCAAATTTGTCTTTCGCAGCTAATAAAAAATATCTACAACATCACACATACTTGTTTTCTAAGAACCGTTTGCGATGAAAATATATGGGTCTATTTAAGTCTCCCTCCTTAAGCTTCACCGGCTCATCTGCTCCAGAGTCGGCAACCCCTGAATCCACAAATCCCGACCCCCATTCCCGCACCCCTTCTTGCAAAGATGACGGTGCGGAAACGCTTCGTGAAGGCACGTACGATGGCCGCGTCCCCTCGAGTGCGGCTGCCTGCGCCGAGAGCGCGGCCGCCTACGCCGCGAGCACCGCCGCATCCGCATTGAGCGCGGCCGCTTCCGCCGAGAGGGTGTCTGCGGCAGCCGACAGGGCAGTAGCAGCAGCTGAGACAGCTGCAGCTGCTACGGTGATGGCGGCTGTTAACGCCGAGAGCGCTCAAGCTACCGTCCGTGCCACCAATGTCGCCCTGGCCCGGGTCGAGGCCATCCATGCCAAGATCGAGGATGCACACGCCAAGATATTCCAGGCCACCTCGGAATCCAGCATGCTGTTGGGGAACATAGTAATTTCAAAAAAATTCCTACGCACACGCAAGATCAAGGCGATGCATAGCAACGAGAGGGGAGAGTGTCGTCCATGTACCCTCGTAGACCGTTAAGCGGAAGCGTTATAACAACGCGGTTGATTTGGTCGTACATCTTCACGATCGACCGATCTTCAGCACCGAACGTACGACACCTCCGCATTCAGCACACATTCAGCTCGGTGATGTCCCGCGAACTCATGATCCAGTAGAGCTCGAGGGAGAGTTTCGTCAGCACGACGGCGTGGTGACGATGTTGATGAAGTTACCATCGCAGGGCTTCGCCTAAGCACCACTACGATATAATCGAGGTGGATTATGGTGGAGGGGGGGCACCGCACACGGCTAAGAGATCAACAGATCAATTGTTGTCGCTTTGGGGTGCCCCTACCCCTGTATATAAAGGGGGAGGAGGAGAGGGCCGGCTAGGGGAGAGGCGCGCCCAAGGGGGGGGGCAATCCTACTCCAAGTAGGTTTGCCCCTCCCTTTCCTATTCCAAGAAGGAGAAGGGGGAGGGAGGAGGTGAAGAGAAGGAAGGAGAGGGGGGCCGTCGCCCCTTCCCCTTGTCCAATTCGGACTCGGGCAAGGGGGGCCGTGCGCCACCTCCTGGTTGCCCTCTCTCTTCTCCACTAAGGCCCATAAGGCC
>NC_041382.1:489471690-489519747 GCF_002162155.2 Triticum dicoccoides
CCCCGGTACTCCGGTACATGTCCGAAACCTCCCGGAACCCTTCCGGTGTCCGAGCGTAGTCATCCAATATATCGATCTTTACATCTCGACATTTACAAGACTCCTCGTCATGTCCGTGATCATATCCGGGACTCCTAACTTCCTTCGGTACATCAAAACATAAAAACTCATAATACTGATAGTCACATAACTTTAAGCGTGCGGACCCTGCGGATTCGAGAACTATGTAGACATGACCGAGATATGTCTCCGGTCAATAACCAATAGCGGAACCTGGATGCTCATATTGGTTCCTACATATTCTACGAAGATCTTTATCGATCAAACCGCATAACAACATACGTTGTTCCCTTTGTCATCGGTATGTTACTTGCCCGAGATACGATCATCGGTATCTCCATACCTAGTTCAATCTCGTTACCGGCAAGTCTCTTTACTCGTTACGTAATGCAACATACCGCAACTAACTCATTAGTCACATTGCTTGCAAGGCTTATAGTGATGTGCATTACCTAGAGGGCCCAGAGATACCTCTCCGACAATCGAAGTGACAAATCCTAATCTCGATCTATGCCAACTCAACAAGTACCATCAGAGACACCCGTAGAGCACCTTTATAATCACCCAATTATGTTGTGATGTTTGGTAGCACACAAAGTGTTCCTCCGGTATTCGGGAGTTGCATAATCTCATAGTCAGAGGAACATGTATAAGTCATGGATAAAGCAGTAGCAACAAATTAAACGATCATCATGCTAAGCTAATGGAATGGGTCAAGTCAATCACATCATTCTCTAATGATGTGATCCCGTTAATCAAATGACAACTCATGTTTATGGCTAGGAAACTTAACCATCTTTGATTCAACGAGCTAGTCAAGTAGAGGCATATTAGTGACACTTTGTTTGTCTATGTATTCACGCATGTACTAAGTTTCTGGTTAATACAATTCTAGCATGAATAATAAACATTTATCATGATATAAGGAAATAAATAATAGCTTTATTATTGCCTCTAGGGCATATTTCCTTCAGTCTCCCACTTGCACTAGAGTCAATAATCTAGTTCACATCTTTACGTGATTAGTTCACATCTCCATGTGACTAATACCCAAAGGGTTTACTAGAGTCAATAATCTAGTTCACATCGCTATGTGACTAACACCCAAAGAGTGATCATGTTTTGCTTGTGAGGGAAGTTTAGCCTACGAGTCTGCAACATTCAGATCCGTATGTATTTCACAAATTTCTATGTCGACAATGCTCTGTACGGAGCTACTCTAGCTAATTGCTCCCACTTTCAATATGTATCCAGATCGAGACTTAGAGTCATCTAGATCGATGTAAAAAGCATTCATCGACGTAACTCTTTACGACGAACTCTTTTTATGACCTCCATAACCGAGAAATATTTCCTTAGTCCTCTAAGGATAATTTTGACCGCTGTCCAGTGATCTACTCCTAGATCACTATTGTACTCCCTTGCCAGAGAGATGCTAAGGTATACAATAGGACTGGTAAATAGCATAGCATACTTTATAGAACCTATGACTGAGGCATAGGGAATGACTTTTCATTCTCTTTCTATTTTCTGCTGTGGTCGGGTTTTGAGTCTTTACTCAACTTCACACCTTGCAACACATGCAAGAACTCCTTCTTTGACTGTTCCATTTTGAACTACTTCAAAATCTTGTCAAAGTATGTAGTCACTGAAAAAAACTTATCAAGCATCTTGAGATATCTCTATAGATCTTGATGCTCAATGTGTAAGTAGCTTCATCGAGGTATTTATTTGAGAAACTCTTTTCAAACACTTCTTTATGCTTTCAAGAAAATTCTACATTATTTCCGATCAACAATATGTCATTCACATATACTTATCAGAAATGTTGTAGTGCTCCCACTCACTTTCTTGTAAATACAGGCTTCACCGCAAGTCTGTATAAAACCATATCCTTTGATCACTTTATCAAAGCATATATTCCAACTCTGAGATGCTTGCACCAGTCCATAGATGGATCGCTGGAGCTTGCTCACTTTGTTAGCACCTTTAGGATCGACAAAACCTTATGTTTGCATCATATACAACTCTTCTTTTAAGAAATCCATGAAGGAATACAGTTTTGACATCCATTTGCCAGATTTCACAAAATGCGGCAACTGCTAACATGATTTGGACAGACTTTTAAGCATTGATAGGAGTGAGAAAATCTCATCGTAGTCAACACCTTGAACTTGTCGAAAACATTTTGCGACAATTCGAGCTTTGTAGATAGTTACACTACTATCAGCATCCGTCTTCCTCTTAAAGATCCATTTATTCTTAATGACTCACCGATCATCGGGCAAGTCAATCAAAGTCCATACTTTGTTCTCATACATGGATCCCATCTCAGATTTCATGGCCTCAAGCCATTTCACGGAATCTGGGCTCATCATCGCTTCCTCATAGTTCGTAGGTTCATCATGGTCAAGTAACATGACATCCAGAACAGGATTACTGTACCCGTCTGGTGTGGATCTCACTCTGGTTGACCTACGAGGTTCGGTAGTAACTTGATCTGAAGTTACATGATCATCATCATTAGCTTCCTCACTAATTGGTGTAGGAGTCACAGGAACAGATTTTTGTGATGAACTACTTTCCAATAAGGGAGCAGGTACAGTTACCTCATCAAGTTATACTTTCCTCCCACTCACTTCTTTTGAGAGAAACTCCTTCTCTAGAAAGGATCCATTGTTAGCAACGAATGTCTTGCCTTCGGATCTGTGATAGAAGGTGTACCCAACTATCTCCTTTGGGTATCCTATGAAGACACATTTCTCCGATTTGGGTTTGAGCTTATCAGGATGAAATTTTTTCACATAAGCATCGCAAACCCAAACTTTAAGAAACGACAACTTTGGTTTCTTGCCAAACCATAGTTCATATGGCGTCGTCTCAATGGATTTAGATGGTGCCCTATTTAACGTGAATGCAGCTATCTCTAATGCATAACCCCAAAGCAATAGTGGTAAATCGGTAAGAGACATCATAGATTGCACCATATCTAATAAAGTACGGTTACGATGTTCGGACACACCATTACGCTGTGGTGTTCCAGGTGGCGTGAGTTGTGAAACTATTCCACATTGTTTCAAATGAAGACCAAACTCGTAACTCAAATATTCTCCTCCACGATTAGATCATAGAAACTTTATTTTCTTGTTACGATAATTTTCCACTTCACTCTGAAATTGCTTGAACTTCTCAAATGTTTCAGATTTATGTTTCATCAAGAAGATATACCCATATCTTACTCAAATCATCTGTGAAGGTCAGAAAATAACGATACTTGTCGAGCGTCAACACTCATCGGACTGCATACATCAGTATGTATTATTTCCAACAAGTTTGTTGCTCGCTCCATTGTTCCGGAGAACTGAGTCTTAGTCATCTTGCCCATGAGGCATGGTTCGCCAGCATCAACTGATTCATAATCTAGTGATTCCAAAAGCCCACCAGCATGGATTTTGTTCATGCGGTTTACACCAATATGACCTAAACGGCAGTGTCACAAATAAGTTGCACTATCATTATTAACTTTGCATCTTTTGGCTTCAATATTATGAATATGTGTATCACTACGATCGAGATTCAATAAACCATTCACCTTGGGTGTATGACCATTGAAGGTTTTATTCATGTAAACAGAACAACAATTATTCTCTGACTTTAAATGAATAACCGTATTGCAATAAACATGATCAAATCATATTCATGCTTAACGCAAACACCAAATAACATTTATTTAGGTTCAACATTAATCCCGAAAGTATAGGGAGTGTGCGATGATGATCATATCAATCTTGGAACCACTTCCAACACACATCGTCACTTCACCCTTAACTATTCTATGTTCATTCTGCAACTCCCGTTTCGAGTTACTAATCTCAGCAACTGAACTAGTATCAAATACTGAGGGGTTGCTATAAACACTAGTAAAGTACACATCAATAACATGCATATCAAATATACCTTTGTTCACTTTGCCATCCTTCTTATCCACCAAATACTTGGGTTAGTTCTCCTTCCAGTGACCAGTCCCTTTACAGTAGAAGCACTTAGTCTCAGGTTTAGGTCTAGACTTGGGCTTCTTCACTTGAGCAGCAACTTGCTTGCCGTTCTTCTTGAAGTTCCCCTTCTTCCCTTTGCCCTTTTCTTGTAACTAGTGGTCTTGTCAACCATCAACACTTGATGCTTTTCTTTATTTCTACCTTCGTCGATTTCAGCATCACGAAGAGCTTGGGAATCGTTTCCGTTATCCCTTGCATATTATAGTTCATCACGAAGTTCCAGTAACTTGGTGATAGTGACTAGAGAATTCTATCAATCACTATCTTATCTGGAAGATTAACTCCCACTTGATTCAAGTGATTGTAGTACTCAGACATTCTGAGCACATGCTCACTAGCTGAGCTATTCTCCTCCATCTTGTAGGCAAAGTGCTTGTCAAAGGTCTCATACCTTTCGACAAGGGCATGAGTCTGAAATACTAATTTCAACTCTTGGAACATCTGATATGCTCTATGGCGTTCAAAACGTCTTTGAAGCCCCGATTCTAAGCTGTAAAGCATGGTGCACTAAACTATCAAGTAGTCATCATATCGAGCTCGCCAAACATTCATAACGTCTACATCTGCTCATGCAATCGGTCTGTCACCTAGCGGTGCATCAAGGACATAATTCTTTTGTGCAGCAATGAGGATAATCCTCAGCTCACGGATCCAATCCGCATCATTGCTACTAACATCTTTCAACTCAGTTTTTCTCTAGGAACATATCAAAATAAACGGGGAGCTACATCGCGAGCTATTGATCTACAACCTAGTTATGCAAATACTATCAAGAATAAGTTCATGATAAATTAAAGTTCAATTAATCATATTACTTAAGAACTCCCACATAGATAGACATCCCTCTAGTCATATAAATGATCACGTGATCCAAATCAACTAAACCATGTCCGATCATCACATGAGATGGAGTAGTTTTCCATGGTGAACATCACTATGTTGATCATATCTACTATATGATTCATGCTCGACCTTTCGGTCTAAGTGTTCCGAGGCCATATCTGCATATGCTAGGCTCGTCAAGTTTAACCCGAGTATTCTGCGTGTGCAAAACTGTCCTACACCCGTTGTAGATGAACGTTGAGCTTATCACACCCGATCATCACGTGGTGTCTCGGCACGACAAACTTTGGCAACGGTGCATACTCAGGGAGAACACTTGTACCCTGAAATTTAGTGAGAGATCATCTTATAATGCTACCGCCGAACTAAGCAAAAATAAGATGTATAAAAGATAAACATCACATGCAATCCAAATATGTGACATGATATGGCCATCATCATCTTGTGCTTTTGATATCCATCTGCAAAGTACTATCATGATCTCCATTGTTACCCGCATGACACCATGATCTCCATCATCTTGATCTTTTATAAACGTGTCGTCACATGGTCGTCTCACCAGCTATTGCTTTTGCAACTATTGCTATTGCATAGTGATAAAGTAAAGCAATTACATGGCACTTGCATCTTATGCAATAAATAGACAACCATAAGGCTTCTGCTAGTTGCCGATAACTTCAACAAAACATGATCATCTCATACAACAACTTATATCACATTTTGACCATATCACATCACAACAAGCCCTGCAAAGACAAGTTACACGTCCTCTACTTTGTTGTTGCAAGTTTTACGTGGCTGCTACGGGCTGAGCAAGAACCGTTCTTACCTATGCATCAAAACCACAATGATATTTCGTCAAGTATGTGATGTTTTAAACTTCACAAGGACCGGGCTTAGCCACACTCGATTCAACTAAAGTTGGAGAAACTGACACCTGCCAGCCACCTGTGTGCAAAGCACGTCGGTAGAACCAGTCTCGCGTAAGAGTACGCGAAATGTCGGTCCGGGCCGCTTCATCCAACAATACCGCCGAACCAAAGTATGACATGTAGGTAAGCAATATGACTTGTATCGCCCATAACTCACTTGTGTTCTACTCATGCATATAACATCTACGCATAAACCTGGCTCAGATGCCACTGTTGGGGAACGTAGTAATTTCAAAAAATTTCCTACGCACACGCAAGATCATGGTGATGCATAGCAATGAGAGGGGAGAGTGTCATCCACGTACCCTCGTAGACCATTAAGAGGAAGCGTTATAACAACGCGGTTGACGTAGTCATACGTCTTCATGATCGACCGATCTTCAACACCGAACGCACGGCACCTCCGCGTTCAGCACACGTTCAGCTCGGGGACGTCCCGCGAACTCACGATCTAGTAGAGCTCGAGGGAGAGTTTCGTCAGCACGACGGCGTGGTGACGATGTTGATGAAGCTACCGTCGCAGGGCTTCGCCTAAGCACCGCTACGATATAACCGAGGTGGATTATGGCGGAGGGGGGCACCGCATGAGGGATTCCCGGATTAGGGGGTCTCCGGATAGCCGGACTGTTGGACTATGAAGATACAAGATTGAAGACTTCGTCCCGTGTCCAGATGGGACTCTCCTTGGCGTGGAAGGCAAGCTAGGAAATACGGATGTGTATATCTCCTCCCTTGTAACCGACCTTGTGTAACCCTAGCCCCTCCGGTGTCTATATAAACCGGAGGGTTTAGTCCGTAGGACGATATACTATCACACCATAGGCTAGCTTCTAGGGTTTAGCCTCTACGATCTCGTGATAGATCAACTCTTGTAATACTCATATCATCAAGAACAATCAAGCAGGGCGTAGGGTATTACCTCCATCAAGAGGGCCCGAACCTGGGTAAACATTGTGTCCCCTGCTTCCTGTTACCATCTGCCTTAGACGCACAGTTCGGGACCCCCTACCCGAGATCTGCTGGTTTTGACACTGACATTGGTGCTTTCATTGAGAGTTCCACTGTGTCGCCACCATAAGACTTGACGGCTCCTTCGATCATCGGTAGCGATGCGGTCCAGGGTGGGGTTTTCCTCCCCGGACAGATCCTTGTATTCGGCGACTCCGCACTGCGGGATAATTCGCTTGGCCATCTGGAGCAGACCGAGAGCTACGCCCCTGGCCATCAGGTCAGACTCGGAAACTTGAACTACATTGCCGACATCCGCGGAGACTTGATCTTCGACGGATTCGAGCATGTGTCAGGTGCGCCGCACTGTCACGACGAGCATGACATAACTCTATCGTCGGACAATATTCGGGAGATCGCATCTGCAACTACTCCGGCCGTCAATCCGGAGCAAATCGCGCCATCCGAGAGCGGAGGGATAGACCCCGCCACGGAGGCCGCGCTCTCAGCGGCGATAGAGCCGGATGCTGACTTTACCCCTTACGAGAGCCGTGTTGCCGAACCACTGGATTCATCTCCGGCCATGGACTCCAAGTCGCTTACATCCGTGCCCGTCGAACCCGACTGGGCGCCGATCATGGAGTTCACCTCCGCGGATATCTTTCAGCACTCGCCTTCCGGCGATATGCTAAATACATTAAGGTCTCTCTCCCTGTCAGGAGAACCATGGCCGAACTATGTTTGGCTAGAATTGGATGCGGACGGTGAAGAAATTCGCTGCCCACCCACCACCCACTTGGTAGCCACTGTCGACGACTTAACCGACATGCTTAACTTCGACTCGGAAGACATCAACGGCATGAACAAAGATGCAGGAGATGAACGAGAACCAGCGCCCACAGGGCGCCGGACAACCACTTCATCACATGACATATACATGGTGGATACACCCAAAGAGGGCAATGGCGAAGAAACAGCGGAGGATGCCCCCTCCAAGCAACCCAAGCGCCGACGTCAGCGGTGCCGCTCTAAGTCCCGCCATAGCAAAAACAGCGATAACAACGCAAGAGGAAATAACAGTCCAGTCGACTCTGGAAGAAACGACGACTGCACCGCCCCGGTGGCAGAACACGATCAAGATGCAAACGGCGAACGTAGTGCGGATCCGGCGTCCGAACACGGCGACGCCAAGGATAAACCTCATCAAACCCCGTCTGGGGAGGAAAACAGTCCGGACGAAGATGCACACATCATCCCGGAAACGCACTTGGAGCAAGAGAACCTCCGCAGAAGGCTTATTGCCACAGCGAGGAGCCTGAAGAAGCAGAAGGAAAGGCTTAAGGCCATACAAGATATGCTCAACAACAGGTGGAACAAAGTGCTCGACAACGAAACAAAGTATGGTGGAAGTTACCACACAAATAGCTATCCAAAGCGCAAGCTATTACCTGAATTCGACGATGAGGCCTTAGAGCCCACACAACCGAAAAATGATACGGCCAACCGACCGGATCCACCACCTTGTGACCGCGATAGCGCGGCTAACAAAGTTGCACATAAGTCAACACACGATCTACGTGAGAACTTGCGCCAAAAATCCGGCATGACCAGATCCATTTATGGATCTAGGAAGCGCGCTCCGGCACAAAATCAAAACCGAATACTACAACCGTCCGAACACCACGGCATATCACAATATAGGGGTGCCGCACACCCCCTATGTTTCACCGATGAGGTGCTGGATCACGAATTCCCAGAAGGATTCAAACTAGTGAACATAGAGGCATACGATGGGACCACAGACCCTGGAGTCTGGATTGAGGACTTTATCCTCCATATTCATATGGCTCACGGAGATGATCTCCATGCCATTAAATACTAGCCCCTCAAGCTTAAAGGGCCAGCTCGGCACTGGCTGAAAAGCCTCCCCAAAAACTCAATTGGAAGTTGGGAGGAGCTCGAGGACGCTTTTTGGGCTAATTTTCAAGGGACCTATGTCCGACCTCCGGATGCAGACGATTTAAGTCATATAATCCAACAGTCCGGAGAGTCTGCCCGAAAGCTTTGGAACAGGTTCCTCACCAAGAAGAACCAAATCGTCGACTGTCCGGACGCCAAAGCCTTAGCAGCTTTTAAACACAGTGTCCGAGACGAATGGCTCGCCAGACACCTCGGCCAAGAAAAACCGAGAACAATGGCAGCCCTAACAAGCCTCATGACCCGCTGAAATGTATGAGAAAGAGAACAGACGTAGGCTTAGAGAAAGTGTTGTCAACGCTGAATAATATTTGAAGATGCGGGATAAAAAGAGGAAGGTGGAGAATGAGCTCAGATTGTTAAATCAGACTTTGCTAAGATGGTGTTGGCGAAGGAGGAGGCACTTTCCCAGTTGGCCAGTGCAAAATTGGTTCTTACTGAACTGAAAGCAGAGGTGGATAAGACGAGCGTGGATGATCTCGATTAGGGAAATGAATATATTGTTCTTATGAAGTTGAACTAGCTATATGTTGTACTGTGCTGTTTTCATGTAGCTATCGTACTGTGATGTTATAATATATTTATGTGCCTCATATGAAATTTGCAAACAGTTGTTCGATATGAAATGTGAATTTGCGTAATACTGGAATTATTAATTGTAAACTAATAAACCTGTTACATGTGTCATGGACCTTTGCAAATGGTTCTAGCAGTAAAAGTGCTTGTGATGGATAGCCCAATGCCACACCGTTTTCTTCATCAAATTGTGTGTGATGTAGTTGATAAAAGTAAACAGTTAACCAAGGCAGAGCGTGTGTGATAGTTACACCTTTCACTCACGAGCCTACACATAAAACTGTGTGGGATGTACATACTAATGGAAACGTTTTCCCTGGATTGACTGTGTGGGATGTACATAAGAACGGAAAGTTTTCCCTAGATTGACGGTGTGGGATGTACATAAGAACGGAAACGTATTCCTTGGATTGACTATGTGTGATATACATACCTATGGAAATGTTTTTCTGGGATTGACCGTGTGGGATGTACATACCTACGGAAATGATTTGGTTTCGATGCCTTGCCCGATCACACACGAGTTCATTTGGTGTCCCAGGAGGGCCTATCCCCGACAATTTCTAGGTCGTGTGGGAAGGACCCCCCCATCGCCCACACTCACTTGGCGACGGTTCCAAATGCCGTCGCGGAAAGGGGTTAAAAACCGTTTGTATAGCACCAACGCGTACCAGTGTTAAAGCACATGATGATTTGCTCACTGAGTTGAATAGTAAGAATAATGATAATGGTATTAGTGTTATGACTAGAGGTGGTAAAATGAATCATGAACCTTTGTATCCTGAGGGTAATCCTAAGAGAGTAGAGCAGGATTCTTAGAGAACAAATACCGATGCACCTAGTCCTAGTAATAAAAAGAACAAGAAAACTGATAGGACTTTGCATGCTAGTGAACCTGCTATAGCCACACCTGAGAATCCCAATGATATTTCTATTTCTGATGCTGAGACACAATCTGGTGACGAACATGAACCTAGTGATAATGTTAATAGTGATGTTCATGTTGATGCTCAACCTAGTAATGATAATGATGTAGAGATTGAACCTGCTGTTGATCTTGATAACCCACGATCAAAGAATCAATGTTATGATAAGAGATGTTTTGTTGCTAGAAAACATGGTAAAGAAAGAGAACCATGGGTTCAGAAACCCATGCCCTTTCCTCCTAAACCATCCAAGAAAAAGGATGATGAGGATTTTGAGCGCTTTGCTGAAATGATTAGACCTATCTTTTTGCGTATGCGTTTAACCGATATGCTTAAAATGCCTCCTTATGCTAAGTATATGAAAGATATTGTTACTAATAACAAAAAGATACCGGAAGCTGAAATCTCCACCATGCTTGCTAATTATACTTTTAAGGATGGAATACCAAAGAAACTTGGAGATCCAGGAGTACCAACTATTCCATGCTTCATTAAAGGAAACTATGTTAAAACTGCTTTATGTGATCTTGGACTCGGGGTTAGTGTTATGCCTTTCTCTTTGTATAGTAGACTTGAATTGAATAAGTTGACACCTACTGCAATATCTTTGCAAATGGTTGATAAATCAACTGGTATACCCATCGGTATTTGTGAGGATGTGCCTGTTGTGGTTGCAAACGTTACTATCTTAATGGACTTTGTTATTCTCAATATTCCCGAGGACGATAGTATGTCGATCATCCTTGGTAGACCCTTTCTGAATACTGCAGGGGCTTTTATTGATTGCAACAAAGGCAATCTCACTTTTCATGTTAATGGTAATGAGCATACAGTACACTTTCCCAAGAAACAACCTCAAGTTCATAGTATCAATTATATTGGAAAATTTTCAACTATTACTATTGGAGGTTTTGAGTTCCCTCTTCCTACTGTCAAAAAGAAATATGATATTCTTATTGTTGGGGACATGCATATTCCCGTTAAGATAACCTAGTGTTATTCAAAAATTCTCCGGTTTCATGTCATTTGGAAGAAGTTTGTTAATAAGACTTGATCAACCTTGTTAATGAATTCATTTTAATGAGCATGAGATGGATGAATTTAGAAAGCACAACTCTCTATACCCATCCTATAGTTTCTGTTATTTAGATTAAATAAAGCAAAAATAGTATTTTCTGTCTGCTTTCTGAATTATCCGTGCAATAAAAAAATGACTCAAAAATAAAAGTTCTCTAAATGCCTTGAAAATTTAGTATGATTTTTTATAGAATATTTGAGAGTTTCTGGCAGTGAACACACACCAGGGGGCCTCACCAGCTGGCCACAAGGGTGGAGGGCGCGCCCTACCCCCTGGGCGCGCCCCCTATCCTTGTGGACGCCACATGGCCCCCTCCACTTATTCCAGCACCCATCCTATCCTTCTTCCTCCAGAAAAAATCACTCCATCACTACTAGGGAAAACCCTAGTAGTAGCACGAGTTTTGAGGCTATCAGCAGCACGGGTGGCCATGCTACTACTACGGCGCTACAGCTAACCGTTAGTAGTAGTGTAGTCTATACCCGCGCTACTACTATTGACTATATTAGCAGCGCGTTTCGGGAATGCGCTACTATTAATTAGCTGTAGCGCTTTCCTAACCCCGCACTACTGCTGTATCTTTCATGATTTTCCCTGCTTCCTGCCCCATTCCAATAAACTACAATTTCCAGATACTAGGTAGTACTGGATATCAGTTTCATAAACCATTATAGGTACTAGGTAGTACTAGATAACAATTTCATAGATAGTTAACATGCATCCTCAAGCAGTACTAGGTAGTCTTATAGCCACACATATATAGCAGTTCTACTAGGTATATATAGTCATACAACCACACACACACACACACATGTAGTTCTAGAAGATATCGACGACGATCAACATCCTAAAGCCTAGGCGGTGGGTGTTCCTGATAGTAATCAGGATGACCTATCCAACACGAAGATTATTGCCAACGAGGAATCTCTTCCACCCAACCGAGCTTAAGTGTGCGCGACCCCCTGTGTCCATTCGGTTAGTACATGTGGTGATGGAGCCCCTTGCGGTAAGGCGTAGTCCAGCTGAGCCTTCTTCATCAGGCTCGATACCACAACTCACAGATAGGCTCTTTGGCAATTTCTGAATAAGAAAAACATATCAATTAATAAGTAGCCTCGCACATACTCTTGCGAATATATTTCTATTAAGTATAGATTTCTACACTATCAAAAGACACAGTACTACATATTTGTACTAAGCATGAATTCTACTAATAAGTATATATGGATTATCTACACTATTAATAGTTCCTTAGATTCTACACTAATAAGCATGTGATCGGACTCTACACTAAAGCATATCATCAACTAGATTCCGCACATCATATCATTGGACTCTACACTAAGCATATGATCGGATAATTTGCATTTGTAAGTATAACAATAAACCATATATATATATCATCAAACTACTATAGTTAGTATAACATGCCATATCATGCCGATTGACCATGGTACTTGTCAGGCGGGTCATGAATGGCACCCCGACAAATTCATCATGTGGTGGAATTATGTACCATAGGTTGCACACCTCCTCCTCACTCAGCCTCATTATTTGAGCTACGATGGCTTCATGAAGTGGGTCCTCATCATCTTCATCGAGTGGGTCCTCATCATCTTCATCATCTTCCACCAGGTTGATATAAATGACAGCTAGCTTGGGTCTGTCTGCTTTGAAGGAGAAGCTGATCAACTCACCACCAGTAAGACGCATGCGGGCGAGGAAACGGGCCCATCCATCTCCTCCAATCTGCGACATGTTGTGTCCTTTCTCGACCTCCATAGTGTAGGGCCCCCCAGGAGCCTCAAAGGTCACAGTGTCTCTTGTAATCTTGTTGAATTTCAACCTCACATTGCATGGGACTATCTGTGTACAAAAAGCAAAATGACACAATGCATTAATGCCAACACTAAAAACAAAATAGTTGTTATATTTCATATAATTTCTTACCGCCGCATGACGAAAACTCGGCTGGAAGTAGATGCCGAACAACTTGCTAGTTGCAAGGCTGCTGGCGCACCTTGACTTGCACAGTCGACATGGTCGTAGTGTAGGCCGCGCCATTTCCTAAAGCAATATGAGCAAAGATGAACAATCCACTTCATAGGAAAGAAAAAAAATAACATAAAGTTCTCAATGCATCGATCTTAATCGTAAAACGGAATATTCATGCTTAGTAACTAAAATTAACATATAAGATGATATGAGGTTAGCAACAGACATCTTGTGCATATAAAAAAATTCGATCTTTGCTCATGTTTTCAATCTTTGTTGTTTATCTTGTGCAGATTTTTTTTTCAAAAAACAGTGTTATGCCATCTCAAAGGTCACAAATGTGTTATGCCATCTAACCTAAACTAAACAACAATATATCTCAACACAAGCCAAACTGAATATATCTCTAAAAGCTATCAACTAACATATCTCTCTCTGTCTCTCTCTAAATGTTGCATATCAACTAGCCTACTAATCAACTAAATCAAAATGTTCTAAATCAACTAAATCAACTAGCCTACTAAATCAAATAAATCAAAATGTTCTAAATCAACTAGCCTACTAAATCAACTAAATCAAAATGTTGCATAGGAACTAGCCTACTAAATCAAAATGTAGCAGGGAGGAGGGGTTGTGGTTGGAGGAGGGAGAAGGAGGTGCGACTGGAGGAGGGAGGAGGAAGGCGGAGCGACGAGGGGTTGGCCGGCGGCGAACGGAGGAGTGGAGGGAGGACGGAGGAGGAGGGGGCAGGGAGGAGGGCGACCAGCGAAGGATTACCGAGTCCAGGAAGGAGGAGGAAGTGACGCGGCCCAGGGGGAGGAGGGGTAGGCGACGGCGACCGGCGGGGGAGGACCGGCGTGGGGGGATTGAGAGGGAGATTGAGTGAGTGTGAGTGGAGAGAGGAGAGAGGAGAGTGAGGGACGGCCGGTTGGGGAAGATAGAATGGCCTAGCAGTAGCACGCTATAAGGAAATGCGCTACTGCTAAACGCCCTAGCAGTAGCGCCTTCTGATAAAATGCGCTACTGCTATGTGTAAGCATGTAAAAATATGCATCAAAAATACATTGATCATCAATGATCTTTTTGTGTACAATCTGAATCCTATATACCTAAGAGATTCATCCCCACTACTTGATTTATCTCAACATGCAACCCATCCACATCATCACATATGCCACATCAGCGATTATGTTGCACTTTTCTAACAGTAACAGCCATGCATGTGCCGCCTCAGCAAAAAAATGACGTTTTCTTAATTAAAAAATATGCCATGTCATCGAAATAAAAACTAACAAATCGTGGCCTAGACCGAAGCGACCTGGCGTTTCCTTTTCTTTGTATAACTCCACAAAAGTCATCTATTGGGCAGACCTGGAGTTTTCTTTTGGTCGTTCTCTTTGTCTCTTCATTCAGATAAGGCAGGTAATTCCCCACCGATCGGTTTCTGTCTTGATTTTATTAGTCCGTTGCAAACTCCTTTCCTCTTCAACTTCGCCACTACTCCTTTCTCTTCGTCTTCTCTCTTCTGACGTAGTAGTAGTATATAATAAGTAGGATTATGGTTTCCCTTCGTCCTGTCGAGCGTCAATTCCCAAGGGGATCAACACCGATGCCTGACATCGAGGGTTGCTGAGCACGATCCGGCGGTGTGCAGAACCAGGTCGAGGCACGTGCGCAGTTGACGGACATCCCCGCAAGCAGGGCACATTGACTGCCTGCCTGAGCTCCAGCGGGCGCGCTTCATCGTGGCCAGTAGGCCTGGCCTGCTAGATGTGAAGATTGAGCCTGTCGTGCTGGCGCGGCTATCCAGGCACAAGAAGGTGACCGCGGCGTCCTCAACCACCACGAGGGAGGCCGCCGTCGAGCGCAGCTGCAAGGACGAGCCAGACACACCACACCTCCGGGGACAACTGTTTGTTGCAGACTTGGGCGATATACAGCGAACGACAGCCAGAATTGGGGGGCGTCGCCGCTTACCGTTCTATCAAATCGGCCACCGCTGGTATCTGCCCTATCGAGTGTTGGCGCCTACAAAAAATCTCTATGGTAATGGTAGGGATGGGTCGTTGTAGGACTATCACAATACATGAATCAAAGGCATGTTGAATTCTCTACACATCACGAGGTAGGTAAAAGATCTCTCACGGTCTCACCTCAAAAGATCTCTATGAGCATGATCCATTTTTCAGACAAATTATTGAGCATAATGTAAATTAAGGTAATACTATTATTCTGGTATTCTGCTTTTTTCGCCGGAGATTGTGGTATTCTACTGCAGGAGTAGCTCATTGGTCCGAGGCTCACGTTCCAGGTAAGTCCATTAGGTATGCCTTGTTGTTGCAGCTCTCTTTCTCTCATCGCACAAACGAAGGTGAAAGATGAAGCACATAATTTTTCCGGCGCACAAACGCCTCCGCCGCACGAACGGCGCCTCGGCCGTACGAACGGCCTCTCTTTACTAGGCACATACCCGGGCGCGGCAACACACCGCAGCCTACCCAGAGGAGCTCTCTCACAACCGACCGGGCGCATACCACGGTTTCGGCAGAAACTACCCCATCTCTAGCTCCTAGACTCGGCTCATACCGGCGCTCTTCGATCAGTACATGGGGAAGGGTATTTATACCCGTGCACACACACCAGGCTAGCTACCACGCACGCACGCACTGACTTGGCTTGCCGCTACATGCACTCGGCCACACCGCAAGTCACGCACGCACTAGCCTAACAGCCACCACATTAGGCCACTAACCCATGCACTAACTACTCATAGGAATATCTTCACGATCAACAAGATCCAACAGTGCAGCTAACAACCATGCATGCATCAGCACAAGGGCTCGTCCGTCACTCACGCACCGCTAAGTCAAGATTATAGCTATCAATTCCTCTTCTAATTTTGATATAGCTCGCCATCAGCCATTGCCTTGTACTCGTTGCCGGCCATCCATCGCACGCGGCGAAGTCAGCCACGCCGCCCGACCTTCGCACCGTGGCCATCGCGCTGCATCCCTTGTTGTCGATGTTCCCGGCCACCGCGCCACGGCCGCCGCGGCCTCCATGCGGTGCTTCCACGCCGCCACGCTGTGCCACGTCGCCGTGCCACCACATAGCACCTCGACAGCCTCCGCGGTCACCGCACGTACGACGTCACCGCCCGCCGCCTCCGTCACGCGCCATGACAGCCGCAGCGCCGCCCATCTTCATAGGCCAACACACAGCTCAGAGCTCCATCGCGCAGCCGCCGCGAACATCGTCACCACCGGCACGCCTCCGGTACGGCGAACCCCGCCCAGGATGAACCAACTCATGATACCAAATGTTGTTGCCGCTCTCTTTCTCTCATCGCACAAACGAAGGTGGAAGATGGAGCACATAATTTTTCCGGCGCACAAACGCCTCCGCCGCACGAACGATGCCTCGGCCGTACGAACGGCCTCTCTTTACTAGGCACATACCCGAGCGCGGCAACACACCGCAGCCTACCTAGAGGAGCTCTCTCACAACCGATCGGGCGCATACCACGGTCCCGGCGGAGACTACCCCATCTCTGGCTCCTAGACTCGGCTCATACCGGCATTCTTCGATCAGTACATGGGGAAGGGTATTTATACCCGTGCACACACACCAGGCTAGCTACCACGCACGCACGCACTGACTTGGCTTGCCGCTACATGCACTCGGCCACACCGCAAGTCACGCACGCACTAGCCTAACAGCCACCACATTAGGCCACTAACCCATGCACTAACTACTCACAGGAATATCTCCACGATCAACAAGATCCAACTGTGCAGCTAACAACCATGCATGCATCAGCACAAGGGCTCGTCCGCCACTCACGCACCGCTAAGTCAAGATTATAGCTATCATGCCTGTATCCAATTTTGGTCTGATGTTTAAGCTGTCAAGCTGGCATGGTAGGAATCAGATGTGCAGGTGAAAGGGTCATCTCGACTGGCATGTATGCCAACTAATTCAATATGAGCGAGTATGTAAATCATCTTTACTACCAATGGTTCTTTGCTGGTAAAACGACTAGCTAGCGATATCACCATAGTGCGCCTCGGATGTTAAGGTATCAATCATTTTACGCTCCTCGGCTGCTGGGGTTACTAGACCATTGCGTTAATAGTTTAGCACATGACAAAAAATACATTTTTTTAAGTATGAGAAACCCCATTGAATTAAGCATGATTGCGACAGAGCACTCAATAAATTATATATGTTTTGTAATTGTTCAATTGTCAATGCATTATGTGATTTCTGCAATATATATAGTTCTATTGTAAATATCTCATTGATGATATATTATTTTATCCAGTCCTATAAATACATATCTATTCTCGCCTTACACACCTTTTTGAGTGTGTATGATCTACCACATCTAATGTATTTTATAGAAAGGTATGCACTGAAAATTCTCCGTAACAACGAATGGGTCTCATTTAAATAGTTGATCACCATTACCTATATTTCTCTTAACATGTGAATATACCAACTCAATATGCACCCATGCATTGAAAAAAATCCATTTCAACAAGCATTCATGAATGGGAAAATACATCCGTAGTTTTATAATACTTATATTCAATAATGATTGTGCAAATATACAATAATCATATATGATTATGCATATCTATTTTTATTGAATTACAGTTCATAATATAAATCAAAATATGCATGTTTCATACAACCAAATATCATTGAAATATCTTGCAACCAATTCCCGCAGCAACGCGCGGGGTATCATCTAGTTGTCAATATGAGTCATCACCGGTTTAGAAACCAAAGAAGACTCATATTGCAGCCACAAATTCTACACATAGAGTTCACTGAAAACCAAGTGGTTGTGATAGTTTGAAAAATTACATATTTAAGGTGGTAAGCACGCTGTTCGCTTAGCAGTATGAGACTAATCTTAGTTGGAAGAGGGATGATACTTAGCAGTAGTGTGTTTTGGCGAAACGCGCTACTCCTAAGTACTTTAGCAGTAGCGCGTCTATGGAAAGAGCGCTACTACTATATCTAGTCTGGTGGCAACGCCTTGGCAATTTTAGTAGTAGCGCTCTTCTCTACTAGTGCGCTACTGCTAAAGGGATATTAGTAGCGCGGTTTGATAAAGCGCGCTATTGATAATTAGCAGTAGCTTCTGTTTTTAAACCGCGCTTATTCTAAGTTTCTATGTATAAGCTTTTCCCTAGTAGTGCATTTCTCAAACTCGTGTTCTTGCTCATCTTGTTGCCATTTTCGATCTCCTTGCTCAAAGCTCCATTCAAAAAACTGATTTGGAGGATTGTTCTTCGGTATGTGACTTCTCCAATGGTCCAATTAGTTTTGTTCTAGTGCTTTATTTATTGCAAATTTTTGCTACTGTGGTGACCTTGTTCTTGAGCATGCATGTCAAATTTATATGGTCCAAAGTAGTTTTAATGCATAATATAGCCTCTAGGCACTTGTAAGAGTAGTTGCTATCAATTTTGTTGAGCTTAGTTCACTTTTATTTTGAGTCACTAAAAAGTTTAGAAAATTTTCACAAGAAAAAAATGAGAAGGAGATTGTTGAGAGGCTCTTCGAGCCGGGGTTTGAAGGAAAAAGAAAATGAGGAGAAAGAGAAGCCCAAGTATAATCTTCCTCGTGCCGCAGAGATTCGGCCGTGTGAATGGCCATGTGATGCATTCTTACAAGCGGCCGGAATTTATGATTTCTATTATTTGGCTGGGAATGCAAGCATCACCGACTTCCTCCTCGACCAGTGTAATCAGTATCTCCTACTCACTAATTCTTTCGTGCAAAATTTTCATTTTCATGCTAGGAGATCACCACCCATGGTAGACTTTTACTTATATGATGAGTACAAGGAAATGACACTCTATGAATTTTTTGAGGTTTGTAAATTACCTTATGAGGGTAGCATCAAGGAACCACACCCTAGTGATGTGGAAGGTTTTATTCATGAAATTACCGTAGGGGAAACAAGAGGAGTGTCGGGAGCGAGAGTGGCTAGTATACATTTCCCTGTTTTACGCTATTACTCATTATTCGCTGGGAGATGTTTAATTGGTCGTGGAAAGAGTGGAGGCCTTAGTGGCCCTGACCTTTCTATTTTTGCGCCATGCTTTACACCGTGATAGAACTTACAGTTTAGGCGCTATAGTTGCAAAACGGTTGAGTTTAAACCGTACAAAGGGTCCTATTTTTGGAGGTATCTTCGCCTCCCGTCTTGCTAAACACTTTGAGATACCCATTAGGCACTATGAGAAAGAGGAGAAACCACAGCCTACTATTTACTTAGATTATGATAGCATGGTAGCACATAAGTTTATTCTCTATGATGAGGAAACGAGACTCATTTATAACTTGGTATTTAGCAAGAATACTTTTCAGATTATTACCTTGCCTGCACCTATTTTGTTCGATATTCATTCAGGCAGGTACTTTGTTTTGCCCGCGGACATTCATGCATACTGGGAGGGGACACGATCCCCACCTCCTGAGCCAGAGCCATCATTTGATCCATATCAGGAGTCTATTTATCAATGGGGTCCATAGGAGCTCGCTAACCAGTGGAACCCCTACGATCCTCCTTAGTACAACGAAGAGGGATACTTTTATCCATGGGCTTGGACCAACTTAGGCCAAAAGCCTAAGCTTGGGGGAGTACATATTTCTCACCGACATTATATTCATGTTCACACACTCATTTTAGTTGTCGGTGTTCATACTTTCTCATTGTAATATCCATGTTAGTTTAAGTAGCGACCCGACCCGAATGGATCAAGTCTCTGTGCTTAAGTGTCATCCCTGGATCGGTATGCTGACACACACAGTACTCGAGGATTTATAACAGAGGTAAATCACATGTATAAAGTAACGTAAATACTATTACCTCAATCCAAATAGTGGAAGTAACAACAAGGTTGTGGATTCCCATCAACACCAACGACAAAGTTGAGTGTAGAAATCGTAACCCTAACATATCACTTACTTGTCGTAGGATTCCTGCAACATGAGATGTTGCATCCATGTAGGTCAGTACATTGAATGTACTGCAAATTCACACTGTAGAGCAATGATGAATAATGGCTATCACTACATGCCTATTTGGCTGGTGGAGGCTCTATGGTTATCATTTGCATAAAGCTATTTTTTCCCTACAACAAAGGAATATATTTTACTTAACTATAAAGTTTGTTGAAAACATTGAGAAGGTAACCCCAATTCAATCCAATTAAAAGTTTAATAACCTGACAAATTAATTAAGTAGAATGATGTGATCAACATAATAATTCAAGTACCAGAAACTCAAGATGTCCATAACCACGGACACAGCTAATCATGATTAGTTTGTACACTCTACAAAGGTTTGCACACTTTTCCCCAGAAGACTCGATCTCCTCCTTTGAATTTCTTGCACTGCCTGATGTTTGAGAGACTGATGACCGAGACACAGTCTTTCAGGAGCATTAACTCTTTACAATGGGTAGACCGTACCACCTACATCCCCTACATTTGCTAGTCTACCACTGAAAGAGGTCACACAACATACTCAACTATGCCAGAGCCCATAATGGCTTGTGGCTGCACACAGAAATTTCTAGCATGAATAATCTTATGATCCCTTTGAGCCTCGGTGGCAAACCATAGGATGATCACGCGGATACCCCGGGATCTCCTAGGACAACACTAGATTCCCCAGGTGTCCGGGCAAGCCACTGGTTTCCCCAGGGTGCCCCAACCAATCCACCTCGATGTGTATTAAAGTAGCCACCTTAAGTTTCCCTTAGTTAATATAACTCTCACATCTTCCATGAATCTCACAAACCAATCCACGTCTATGAGCATAGCATAGCAGTACAAGCATAACGTAGTAACACCCAAGGTTTTGAAATAAAGGCAATAGGTTCCTACCTCATCAACTACTTCCCAATACCCACATGTTATCAAATCCTACTCAATGCAATGTTTGAGGGTTGAATCTAATGCATAAAATCTGGGTAATAAAGGGAGTATGATCAAAGTGCGAACTTGCCTTTTACTGTTGATGAAGATGATTTGCACTCATAACTCTTGATAGTTCTACTCGTCACACTCCGTTCAATCTATCGTAAGCAAGCAATTGCATACATAAGCACTCATGCAAAAGAATCAAAGAAAAGATCTTGGAAAACTTCAAAAACAAGCAATTAACTCTTGCAACAGAAAACAATTTCTAACAGTACCAAAATTAAGTGAATTTGGCCTTATTGGAAAGTTTAGGTCAAGAGCTTCGATTTTCAAAATGAATCAACTAAATCGGAGTTATAAAACTTGACTTATAAATAAAACAAGTTTGAATTCAAATCTGTTTGAAATCAAAATTTAAACTTTCAAAAACATTTTTAAGTTGTTTTACTGGATAGAGGAGATCATAACAAAGAAGTGGGCATTGGTTTCGTTGGATTTGGACAAACGAGTAAAAAGTTGCGAGGGTTTGAAGATCAGGGGCTAATCTATAAATAAGCTAATTGCATCTAGGTCCCTAGTCGAAATTAAAACAGAAAAAGAAAAAAATATAATGAACGAACGTTCACTATTGAACCCTAAACTATGAATAGGTTCGCTCCAGAGGCTTAGACAATTAAAGTTCTCTACATAAATAAAAAATGTTTAGAGGAAAACAAATGGATCTGGATCGTTAGATCCAGATCGGACGGACGAGGAGGGGCGGCGGTTACCGCGGCGGTTGGAGTCGCCGGTGACGGAGAAGACGGTGGCAGCGGCGGCTATGGACGGAGCGGCGGCTCCGGTGGTCCTCCGACTCAGGCGTCAACACGGGAAGGCGCGGGGCGTCGAGGCGAAGTCGAAGAAGGCGGCGGCTTCGGTCGAGGGCGACGAAACAAGGTAGGGAGAGGACGACGGAGTTTGTCGGCGGCGGCGACGGTGGCGGAGATGTGCGGCGGCTTGGGAGGAGGAGAAACGGGCCCGGTGCCGCGGGTTTTACAGGAGGGAGGGAGGCGCGGCTTGCGGAAGTGGCAAAGGTGGCGACGACGGTGACCGGGTCAGGCATGGCGGCGCAGCGGCGGCGAACTCCTGAGCGGAGTCCCGCTCGGGGACGGAGGCGACGGGCGAGCTGGGCTGGGCCGCAGCCTGGCTAGAGCTGGGCGGGCCTAATCAGCGGAAGAGAATTGTTTTTTTAAAACAATTTTACAAAAAAATAAAATAAAAAACCAAATAAAATAAAAATGTACTATAGGCATATAATATATCAAATTTTCAGAAAAAGATTTTCTACAACCTGAACATTTTTCTAACGTCAAATAAAATCCAAAAAAATTAAATAAAGGAAAGAGCGCTACCATTGCAACAAACCCAATAAAAATCATTTTAAAAATACCAAAATGATTTCAAATTTATTTCTCTCCAATTTTTTACTGTAGGGAATCATTTTACCCTATTTTCGAGATATTCTATTTTTGGAGAAAAATAATTTGAAAAACCAAATAACTCCAAAATGAAAATAATTTCATAGGGACTTTAAATTTGATTTCTTTTAAACTTCCAACTCATATTTCATATGTTTTGAAGAAGTCATTTTATCTTCTCTCATGAAAATCATTGAGTTGCTTAAAGTTTCTGAATAAAAATTTCCAAATGAAATTCAAATCCTTTCAAAACCCTTTTTCATTTAATTAAATGGAAGAAGTCACACTACAAGAAATATGTCAACTTATGACCTTCTGTCAGTGACCCTCGAAGAATTGGTCATAAATTTATGACCATTTGAGACCAATTGGTCAAAAGCTGTCTGGGGGCTCTAAACCCTAAACCATAACGACCATTTTGGTCAGAAAGGTCATAATTTCATTAGAGGAAATGGTCATAAAGCAAACAGCGCTAGTCCGCTGCCTTATTTCTAGTTGTTAACGACCAATATAGATGGTCATAGCCTTGTAAATTGTGGTGGGTTGCTATGACTAGGCGCCACCTCATCAATTTTGCCTATGTGTCATGTCCATGTGGCAGTTTTTGCCCTAGGTTGTGAAGCAACCTATATTTCTTTCATCCCCAAAATTCCCAAAAAATCTCATAAATTCTTTGGGTCATATCTTCGTCAAATATGTAAAAACCTTCCTTGCCTAGTTCAAAAATAATTCAAAAATATTCATTTTCCTATTCTGTTCAGAACAACAGTTTATGAAGGAAGTACCACTTTGGCATGTCCAAATAGTATCCATTTTCTACAGTGCTTTCCTATGCCCAAATAACCATCCTCCACCAAATGCCAGCTCAATCCATTCATTATTTTGAGCCGAGCTTCAACATTCGTATTTATGTCCAGTGTGGTAGTTTGCAAAGCAAGTACCACCTAGGCTCCTCCTTTTGAGCTGAAAATTTGTGAAGACGGTCTTCTTAGTAACTGATCATCCTCAGCCAAAACTCGCGCCCATTAGCCATATACATTTCCCGTACCGCTAATCAAACACTTGGCTGCTAATTCATGTTTGAGCATCGATCGGTCTCCTCATGAGAATCTTATGTTGTAATTTTCTTCCTAGCACCTACCTGGGGAGTTCCCAACCCACTAGACATGCCTAGGCCGCCCAGAACACATGGCAACGCCACGGTCATGCGGTGACCACGCGGCGGGCATGCGAGTCTACGCGCTCTAGAGTTGAGGCCCTCGACCATCGCACAAACCTCGACGTATCGCCACCAAACCATGTATTTATGATTAAATAGGTACTTATGTAACTAGAAATGATTTTTGGAAAATATAAATAGCAAACTATGAGGCACCTGCAGTTCAAATTTGACCCGCTTCCAACTGAATCTGCGGAAATTTGTCTTTTTCACGAGAGGTGGATCAAATTTTTTTACACCCAACCATTTTGTCAATTGTGCATTAAATATGGCTTAGTATTTTATAAAAATGATTTGGTCCAATTTTGCAACAATTATTTGGTAGTTCCTTCACAAAAAAAACCTCCTTTCGGGCACTCAAAAAATGGAAAATGGTTTTTTCGTCCAACGAAAATGAAAACTTCCTTAGGCAACATTGTTTGCCATTCCAATATGCACCCTTGTGCACAATATGAGATCATTTGAACAAACTATGCCATGAATGTGGCCATAAGATTGATCATTTGGCTTGAAAGCCATGAATCTTCACACATGATAGCTCATTTCTGAGAACACTTTTTTAAAATAATTATCGTATTACAAGTTTATTATTTTTCCTGGAAACTTGGTCACATATAATGACACAATGCGAAGGTTTTCCAATTTTTTGATTTGTTTTGAATTTTTTATGCCCGTTTCAAAATGTGGTCAAAACGGCGGGCTTGACCATTCCTAGCTAGCGGTTGAATCTTGGAATTTTTTTGGTGTTTCTCTCATTAAATAGATACTTATGTACCTAGAAATGATTTTTGGAAAAAATAAAGAGCAAACTACGAGGTAGCTACAGTTCAAATTTGACCCGCTTCCAACTGAATCAGCGGGAATTTGTCTTTTTCACCAGAGGTGGATCAAATATTTTGACACCCAACCATTTGGTCAATTGTGCATGAAATATGGCCTAGTATTTTATAAAATTATTTGGTCCAATTTTGCAACAATTATTTGGTAGGTCCTTCACAAAAAACCCTCATTTGGGGCAATTGAAAAATGGAAAATGGTTTTTTCATGCACAGAAAATGAAAACTTTCTTAGGAAACATTGTTTGCCATTCCAAGATGCACCCTTTTGCACAATATAAGATCATTTGAACAAACTATGCCAAGAATGTGGCCATAAGATTGATCATTTGTCTTGATAGCCATGAATCTTCACACGTGATAGCTCGTTTCTGAGAACACTTTTTTAAAATAATTGCCGTATTGCAAGTTTGTTATTTTTCCTGGGAACTTGGCCACATATAATGACACAATGCGAAGGTTTCCAAATTATATGATTTTTTTTGAATTTTTATGCCCGTTTCAAAATGCGGTCAAAAAAGCGGGAATGACCGTTCCTAGCTAGTGGTTGAATTTTGGAATTTTTTGGTGTTTCTATGATTATTTAGATACTTATGTACCTAGAAATCATTTTTGGAAAAAATAAAGAGCAAACTACAAGGTAGCTACAGTTCAAATTTGACCCGCTTCCTGCTGAATCTGCGGGAATTTGTCTTTTTCACCAGAGGTGGATCAAAACTTTTGACACCCAACCATTTTGTCAATTGTGCATTATATATGGCCTAGTATTTTATAAAATTGATTAGGTCCAATTTTGCAACAAATATATGGTAGGTCCTTCACAAAAAAACTCATTTTGGGCACTCGGAAAAATGGAAAATGGTTTTTTCGTCCAACGAAAATGAAAACTTCCTTAGGCAACATTGTTTGCCATTCCAATATGCACCCTTGTGCACAATATGAGATCATTTGAACAAACTATGCCATGAATGTGGCCATAAGATTGATCATTTGGCTTGAAAGCCATGAATCTTCACACATGATAGCTCATTTCTGAGAACACTTTTTAAAAATAATTATCATATTACAAGTTTATTATTTTTTCCGGAAACTTGGTCACATATAATGACACAATGTGAAGGTTTTCCAATTTTTTGATTTTTTTTGAATTTTTTATGGCCATTTCAAAATGCAGTCAAAACGGCTGGAATGACCGTTCCTAGCTAGTGGTTGAATCTTGGAACTTTTTTGGTGTTTCTCTGATTAAATAGATACTTATGTAACTAGAAATGATTTTTGGAAAAAATAAATAGCAAACTATGAGGCAGCTGTAGTTCAAATTTGACCCGCTTCCAACTAAATCGGCGGGAATTTGTCTTTTTCACCAGAGGTGGATCAAAACTTTTTACACCCAACCGATTGGTCAATTGTGCATTAAATATGGCCTAGTATTTTATAAAATTGATTTGGTGCAATTTTGCAACAAATATATGGTAGGTCCTTCACAAAAAAACTCATTTCGGGCACTTGAAAAATGGAAAATGAATTTTCCGTGCAAAGAAAATGAAAACTCCCTTAGGCAACATTGTTTGGAATTCCAAGATGCACCATTGTGCACAATATGAGATCATTTGAACAAACTATGCCATGAATGTGGCCATGACTGTTAGGCGCCGGCGCGCCGGCCCAAACTTTGGGCCGGTCAGCTCAGAGCCGTTCGAGGTGTACCCGTAGAACCGCAGGCAGGTGGATGATGGATGCTCGCCGCAGGAGCAGCAAGAGGTGTGCTTTGATTTGGGGGAGAAATTGTTGTGTTGACTGGGCGATGGGATAAGGAAGATGCTGCAAATGGTTTGCTGGCCCACGAGGAGACGCATGGGGGAAGGCGTGGCACACCCATGATCGTATGCTGCGCGCGTCGCCCGACGCAACGTTCGGCCGGCGCACCGGATACAACGGTTTCCCTTCACAAAATAACACTATCTTTAGCACTTGGAAACTATTTTAAATCACTGATTTTCCGAACCAATCAGAAATATTCCCACGGATCGATGACATGGCGCCCATCCATACATCCATCTATGTCTCCATCCCACATCCATCCATCCATCTATTTACAGAAAAAAACAAAACAAAAATAAAAAGAGATACCCCACCCGCAGACCAAACCCTAGCTCAGATCCCCCATCGCACCCCTCCTCTCTCGCCCACATCTCCCCTCGTCTCCCACATCGCTGCCGCCACCCACCCGCCGTCCCTCCCCAACTGCGCCTCAGATGCGCCACCTCAAGCGGATCCCCCACCTCCTCTCCTCCGTGCTTACCTCTAGCGACCCCTCTCTCTCCCGGGACACATCTGCGCCGCCAGAGACGCCGCACCTCCCATGATTCAATCCAACCCTCTCCCCTGATCCCACCTGCCGGCGACGACCTCCTCTCAACCAGCTCCGCCACCGGCCTCCAGATCCAACCCAACAGCTACCAGCTCAGGCCTAACCCCTACCCCGCGGCCATGGCCATGGCAGGGCAAGCCCGAATCCCTACCCCGTGGTGGCTAGGGTTTCGGTCGCCTCCAACCCGATCCGGCGCTGCTCTGGTGAATCCCGAGCCCTCAAGCACCGATCCATCTCCTGGATGCGTTGATCTGCTCGAGGACGACCATTTCTTCGTCAACCTGCAAGGACGCGCGCCGGTAGCAGGCAATCTCCTTTCTGACGAGCCCACCCATGGCGACCAGGATGGTATCCCCCTCCCAAATCTAGCACGGTCTCCCAAATCTCCCTCTGCTCCTCAAGGTCCGACCCTAGTGATTCTTACCCTGGTATTGATTTGGTTAGGAACTGGAGTAACTTTTATTCGATGCTTCTTGTTTCCAAGCAGAGCACGTATCTAGGGTGCCCATCAGGGGACGAGTCTGGGCGAAGGTCGGTGGTTCGTTCGAGCAAGATCGCGTCGGGGTGGGCGCCGCGTGAGCTTCTCCTCGTCAGGTGCCCTTCTGATGCGGTTGGCGACCAGTAATATTACTCTACTATATTTTTTGTTTCTAGCAGAATGAGACCATTGGTTGTTCGCTTCTGTGGCTGCCTGTTTCATGCTTCCGACTTGTATCTTGCAGGGTGTGGAGGAGGGCAGAGTTGATTTTCTCAAGATTCTGAAGAGTGCCAACTCCGTTTTTCGCCATGCAGTGCTGGGGAGCTCCATTCTTGCCCTGCTGTACCCACCTTCATTTACATGGTTCACAACTAGGTCGGTCTTGCAATGTTTTCACTGCTTGCTTTGATTTTCTCAAGATTCTAAAGAGTGCCAACTCCATTTACATGGTTCAGACATTGATAGGCCAGGGCGTGTGCTTGTATTAGCATGGAACAATTACTACTCCTACTAATTAATGAAGGAAGCACACTTGTTCACATAAATGAAGATATGTCTGTGTTAGTATTAGTGTTCTTGATCTTACCTGATAGACTTGTTTTTACTAATATAAACAAATAAAATCAGATTGTTTGCATAGAATCGAATCATTCTCACTTTCAGTTGAGTTCTAAGTACGTAGTGTCTTTAGTTCCTTCCTTATATTATAGTCAGAGTTATACCATGTGACTGAATCATGTGTTATTTAGTTAGCTGAGTAGTATCTTTAGTTTTCTAATGATTGCTCAACTCTCAATTCTGAATAAATAAGTAGCTGACCCTATTGGTTCTTTCTTTCTTCAGGGCTATGAGTTGATGGCCACACTGCTGTTTTGCCCTGCTTGATAATTCTTTTACTGTCCGGTCTGCTCTGCATAGTTTCCAGTTGATTATAAAATGACAAAACAGTGGTGATGTGAGGTCCGACAATGGTTTGTAATTTTGGTTACATCCCCAACCTCTCCAGCTAGCTTCTTCTTCACATCATATCATATTTGCACCTGCTGCTACATCATGGATTGGATGGTCACCTACTAACTAAGTAGATTAGCTTGTATTGCCATCGAATTAGTCAATACTGTTTCACTTTGCTTGTTTCTTGTACTAGGTCTGTCAGTTACAACATAAACAAACAAATTGCTTAGCTCTCAACTATGAATACATAGCTAGCTAAAATTGTTCTTTCTTTCTCTCTTCAGAGCTATGACTTATATGGGTCAAGCTGCTGTTTTTCTATGCTTGATGATACTATTGCTGCCTGTATACTGATACATGTAGTGATATTTACCTGAACTGAAGTTGTCAATGTACCATTATTTTTCTGCTCACAAGCATATGCACCTGCACGTCTAGTCTGTTGTAATTTTTTTAGTCCGTGGTGGATCTCTCCAACTCTTGCATGCTCTGGTTGATCTTGGCTGGAACATTTCGCCATTTTATATTATAGTTTGTAACTTGTAAATTATCTTCTTGTTCGCACTAGTCTAATTGCCCTATGCATTACACAACTTAATCATCAACATGAATTGTTTGTGGAAATGCTTGTGTCATTGTCCAACTGTCTTATAAGTGTATTAGTGTGGATGAGGTGTGTTGTATGTTATCAATTGGCATCTAAATTAGTTCATCTTCCCACTTCCCTACCTGCTATAATGTGCTTGCAAGCTCAAAATTTGTGCTTCTATTACTACATGCTATAATGTGCCTGCGTGCTTAAATTTTATGCTTCTATTGCTATGGGCTGGTCTTTTGCGGTAAAATAATGATGTTAGATGTCTGTTGGTTGCTGTATATGGGGAAGCCGAATTGAATCCTACAGTGTACTTGTCAAATACATTGGTGTTTTTCGATCCTGTTCTAATTAATGTGTATAGTTCAAGCCCTTGTTTCTATCTAAATATGTGCACTGATGTTCAGTTGCCTTCTGAAAAATTATTGGTGCATTTTTTGTTTCTCAAATACAAAATAGCTTGCTCATTACAGCTATGGCATCCCTACTGTTAGCTTTCATATTGTTTCTCTGTTTTCTTGTATGAGAGTTTCATTTTAATTATCTAGAGAACAAAAAGCATGGTACTAGCTCAATTTGTGTTATCATTCTAAATAACTATCCTTTTATTGAATGGTCTGTTCATAATATATTTGGCCCAGTTTTTTTGATCCTTCTCTACTGATTCATGTAACAGGGCAACCGAGGAAGGCATGTTGTCTGTTTTCTAGAAGGCCGTTTTGTTTGTTCCCAGCCCTAACTATGGTTGTCCAGCTAGTTCGGCATGTTGTTCATCTTACTATGGTAGTCCAACGAGTTTGGCATGTTTTGAGTTTGGCATGTTCATGATGGGAGCAGGTGCCAGTTTGTGATTGCTTGTAAGGATCTTGTAAAGCTTGTAAAGTACTGTATTACACTTGTAACTCATTACTGTGATTGCCACTGTATTACACTTGTAAGGATCTGGCTGCTCTCATATGAAGTATCATGTGTGTTTTCTCTGTCTGCCAATTTAAATACTAGTTGAAATATGAAGACTATGAGCCTGATAAATGGGACCCACTTACCAGAACATGAAAAATGGGACCTAGTTACTAGAACCTGACAACAGGGACCCACCTGACCCATTTTATAAAAATCAAAAAATAAAACTGCTGAGACAAAAAGGCCACGGCCCAAAATTAAAAAGGCTGCAATGTTGGGCTTGGCCCATGAAGCCGATCAAAAATTGATAGAAAAAATACATTAAAAAGGCCGAATTGTTGGGCTAGGCCCATGTAGAAAACCGAATTAGACCGGGCTGAATCTTGTGCCACATCAGCTTGCCACGCTGGATGCCTACGTGGCCTGGGGAGGTTGCTAGTGACCAAAACGCCACAGTAGACGTATTTTGGTCATAAACGTCTTCGACCATTCCAGAAGAAAGGTCGCTATAGTCAGTTTATGACCGCCAGCTTTTGACCTTCTGTTTTTGGTCACAAAAAGGTCGCAAATGAAAAACCATGACCTTTCAGTGACCAATAGTGGTGGTCACAAGTTGACATATTTCTTGTAGTGTCATATCATCTTCACTCTAGGGTTTTGTGATGAAAAGACTTTGAATTCGTGGAGATCAGAAAGCAAAGTGAAAGTTTTGGGGAAGTCATTTTATTCCCTCTCATTCAACTTTCAAAAAGTTTCAAATTTCCACTCAATTTCACACAAGCAACCACACCACAATCAAACAATCAATCAAACCTATTTATTTAATATAACATTCCAAAATTTAGAATTTTGGGAACAAACCTACCACGCTTTAAATGAATCTCGTCCTCGAGATTCGGAGAGGCTAGCAAGAAATAGGTTAAGTTCGGGGTCTCCTCAAAATCCATCGATCGTCATAGGGGGTGTGGGGTGCTACCACCCTTAGAAGCATGGTTACAGTTCCATCAAAACTCATATATTCCATCCTTATTGTTGACAGGGTCAGTCTTCTGAGATCTTCAGGATAATTCCTTCTCTGGGCCCTTCCCGTAGTGGCATAACCTTTATCGCAATTCTTCTATCCTTTCATCTTGGTAAGGTTCTTCTGTGACTAGGTCTTCTTAGCTGACAAGTCTGGCGCCAACACTAAACAGCTATCGATATCTCAGGGTGGTCAACAATTTATGGTTTCTCCTGCAGGAAATGGGTCTGGGTTTCAAGAGTAAGTCAGTATGGTGATCAATCCATCCCGCACCCAAATCATTACCTTGTATATGGTTTAGCGGATCTCGCATTCTAACACTCGGTCATCCTGACAAGCATTGCAGAATTTCTCTTGTCGACGAACTAGGTTCGGATAAATCAATTGATTTTGCAAGCCAAATGAACATCTATCGTTTCTTCACAACTCTCAGGTTTTGCGTAAACTCCCATAAGATCGACTGTTGATAAACGTAACTTCTTCCAGGGTTTTTCCTTCAGCAAGAATGTGCTTGCTTCTTGGCAGGTCGTGGAGCCTGTGGGTTATGGTCCATCTCATCACTTGTAAACCTTGAACTCATCATTGGGGCAACTGATCATTATTCGAACATCCAGCTTCCTAGCATTCTTAAATCCATCCAATTGTACTGTCTCCCTTCCTTCTATTGGTACCAAACTAAGACGTGATTACTCAGACTCATCATGGAGTTACAATTGCTCCATATTACCAACATTATACCTCCTTTATATCCCAATAGTACTTCATCCCTTCATATTCTTGGGGTATCCCACATATCGAGATAAAACTCGTACTTATTTTGTCCGAAGTCCACTCCGTGGAATATCATTATCTTTTCCAGGGGTCAAGTGTCCTCACAGGGTACTACCACCCTTGAAATGCACAAATTCATCCATAGACCATATTTCTCATATCCTCTAAAATGGTTAAAATCTTTCTTCATAGAGTAACTACCATAAATCTAAATCAGTACCAACGATGTTAACTTTATTGACTCTCATTTTATTACAATCTCCTGCATTTCCATTACATGCATCAACTCAACACCTCAATATAAAAAGAAATGTTCCCACTACTACTACTATGTTTATTTTGTTGCAAACTCAACTATTCAACATGTAAATCCTCATTGGGACAATCTCTGGCAAAGTGCCCTGCTTCATTACAACGGAAACATAATACTTCTGACGAGTCTCAAGGTTTCCTTGTGATTACATAGCTTCCTTGGGTCCTCGGCTTCCTTTTTGGGCAACTGCTGAAGTAGTGCCCTGACTCCTTGCACCTGAAACAGGTGATATGACTCAAGTCCTTCCTGGAATCCAATCTATTTCTCTTCCTAGAATTTTCCGTGCCAATCAGGGCTTCTATTTCCTGTGGGTCATACTCTACTTCCTCTGTCGGGAATTCTACCAGATCCCCATTCAGACAATTATGGGAGATGTGTCCTTCTTCTCCACATGAATAACATGACTTGGTGCAGGGTTTAATTGGGTCTTCTTTGGGTGTGTCCTCCACCTCTTCCTTCATCACCGGTTCTTCTAAAATTTCCATGTGGGCTCCTTTCATTTCTTCTTTCTTCTGTTGGATAGTTCGTTGTACCATGGGGTAAATGTGACACTGAGCAGGTTAGTGGGTAGTCCCTTCACATAAGAAACAAGTAATCTGCCTAGTTGGGCATTCTTCAGCTGGGTGACTTTCTTCACAATTAGAGCATTCATCCTTGTGTTCTTTATGGTTGTGTCCTATTTCTCCATAGAGCTTGCATGCACAAGGTTTCTTCAAATCATTTCTACAAGGCTTCAATTTCTGGGACATAAGACGAGGCCTTTGCAGAGTCAACTTAAATTCTTCCCAAGTGGTTACTCCCTGCCATCCGTTGATGGTTTGGTACATCCTCCACTAGGTAGCAGCACCTCTTTCAAAGTACTGAATAGCATGCTGGGTCATATCCTTTCCGGCTATAGGGTTATTCTTCTTGTGATCTTCCGTGTTCTGAATCCATCGGTCCGTCTCCACTTGATGTATAGGTCCCGGAAATATGAGTTCATCTACATTCATCCTCTATTGGGTCCAAGGGTTTTGGGGTGAGATAAGAGAGATAGAGAGGGATACACACAATACAAACAATTGTTTTGAAGAGACATTTTATTTTGTGGCTGTCTGGGAAACATCAAACAAATGACAGCTCACAAACATCGCATCTAACGTAGGTATATAACTGGGGTTTGGTCTTCTAAAGGTCAATAAATCTTCAAAGTCACCAAACTCTTCAAGCCGTGTTCATGTCTTCGATGGCTTCTTCTGATCGTGATGGTCCTTCTCAAGTTCTTTTGCCAGATCATCTCTGTTGATGCGAAGTCTCTCATGGCGTCCTTCAATATTTCTGGAGTTGCATTCCAAACTTCTATGTTTCAACATCCTTGGCATGAACCATGGTCCTACTGTCCTTTAGTTCCTGTCGAATCTCCAGTATCTCGAGGTTTTGCTCCTCCATCTTGGCTACTTTTAGCTTCTGGGTCCTGAGTTCTTCACAAAAGGCTTCCTTGTCAAATACGGCTTCCTAAAGGTCCATCTTAAATCCTTGATGTAATACTCCAGATCCCAGTGATACACCAGCTAGGGATAAAACTCCATCTTTTGTTGATAGGTGCTCCATTAGCCCTTTTGTCATCCAATCCTTGTGACGAAATGCATGCTTAATTCAGCATGGTGGCAATAGCATAAGCGGGCGATAACATCATGGATAGCCATGTTTATGCCCATGTCATTGCCATGAGCTATCATTCCATAGTTAATATCTCCTGCCTTAGCGTTTTCTTGACAAAAACTTTGAGGTTTAATGCTTCATGTTCCGGTCTTTCTCTGACACACCTTGATCCCGGGTATTGACAGCTTCATTAGTCTGACAAGTTCCATAAGGGTAGCCTTCCTAGGTCATACAAATCTAGAAATTCTCCAAAGACTTCAAATTCTCCTAGTCTTCGCAGTCTTCAACCATTGTAGTTTCCATTATTATAACGCATGGTAAAATCCTCTTCATTCCGAAGTGGTCTTAGTTGTCCGATATCTTGTACTTCTTGGAGTGGTCTCATTAGTCGAATCTTTGTGTGGTCAAAGAGGGGAAATGGGTGGGAATATTTGATAAAGCTTAGAAAAGAATAGACGTAAAAGATCTTTATTGAAAATAAGCTTTGAGAGAAAAATCTTTCCTATGGGCTTGTCAGTTTCTAGGGGTCACGTCCTACAGTCAACATGTGCTCTGATACCATCTTGTAGCGACCTGACTTGAATGGATCAAGTCTCTGTGCCTAAGTGTCATCCCTGGATCGGTATGCTGACACACATAGTACTCGAGGATTTATAACAGAGGTAAATCACATGTATAAAGTAACATAAATACATTTACCTCAATCCAAATAGCGGAAGTAACAACAAGGTTGTGAATTCCCATCAACACCAACGACAAAGTTGAGTGTAGAAATCATAACCCTAACGAATCACTTACTCGATGTAAGATTCCTGCAACATGAGACGTTGCAGCCATGTAGGTCAGTACATTGAATGTACTGGCAAATTCACACTATAGAGCAATGTTGAATAATGGCTATCACTACATGCATATTTGGCTGGTGGAGGCTCTATGGTTATCATTTGCATAAAGCTATTTTTTCCCTACAACAAAGGAATATATTTTATTTAACTACAAAGTTTGTTGAAAACATTGAGAAGGTAACCCCAACTCAATCCAATTAAAAGTTTAATAACTCGACAAATTAATTAAGTAGAGTGATGAGATCAACATAATAATTTAAGGACGATATACTCAAGATGTCCATAACCGAGGACACGGCTAATCATGATTAGTTTGTACACTCTGTAGAGGTTTGCGCACTTTTCCCCACAAGACTCGATCTCCTTCGTTGAATTTCTCGCACTGCCTGATGTTTGAGAAACTGATGACCGAGAGACAGTCTTTCAGAAGCATTAATTCTTTACGACGGGTAGACCGTACCATGTACATCCCCTACATCTGCTAGTCTACCACTGAAAGAGGTCACACAACATACTCAACTATGCCAGAGCCCATAATGGCTTGTGGCTGCACACGGAAGTTTCTAGCATGAATAATCTTATGATCCCTTTGAGCCTCGGTGGAGAACCATACGATGATCACATGGATACCTCGGGATCTCCTAGGACAACACTGGATTCCCCAGATGTCCGGGCAAGCCACTGGTATCCCCAGGGTGCCCCAACCAATCCATCCAGATGTGTATTAAAGTAGCCACCTTAAGTCTCCCTTAGTTAATATAACTCTCACATCTTCCATGAATCTCACAAACCAATCCACGACTACGAGCATAGCCTAGCAGTATAAGCATAACGTAGTAACACCCAAGGTTTTGAAATAAAGGCAATAGGTTCCTACCTCATCAACTACTTCCCAATACCCACATGTTATCAAATCCTACTCAATGCAATGTTGGAGGGTTGAATCTAATGCATAAAATCTAGGTAATAAAGGGAGTATGATCAAAGTGTGAACTTGCCTTGTACTGTTGATGAAGATGATTTGCACTCATAACTCCTGATAGTTCTACTCGTCACACTCCATTCAATCTATCGTAAGCAAGCAATTGCATACATAAGTAATCATGCAAAAGAATCGATGAAAAGATCTCAGAAAATTTCAAAAACAAGCAATTAACTCTTGCAATAGAAAACAATTTCTAACAGTACCAAAATTAAGTGAATTTGGCTTTATCAGAAAGTTTAGGTCAAGAGCTTTGATTTGCAAAAAGAATCAACTAAATCGGAGTTATAAAACTCGAGTTATAAAGAAAATAAATTTGAATTCAAATATGTTTGGAATCAAATTTAACCCTTTCAAAAACATGTTAAGTGGTTTTACTGGATAGAGGAGATCATAACGAAGAAGTGGGTGTTGGTTTCGTTGGATTTGGACAAACGAGTAAAAAGTTGTGAGGGTTTGAAGATCAGGGGTAATCTGTAAATATGCTAATTGCATCTAGGTCCCTGGCCGAAATTAAAGCAGAAAAAGTAAAATATAACGAACGAACGTTTGCTACTAAACCCTAAATTATGAACACGTTCGCTCCAAAGGCTTAGACAATGAAAGTTCTCTACATAAATAAAAAAATGTTTAGAGGAAAAACAAATGGATCTGGATCGTTAGATCCAGATCGGACGGACGAGGAGGGGTGGCGGTTACCATGGCGGTTGGAGTCGCCGGCGACGGAGAAGACGGCGGCGGCGGCTATGGACGGAGTGGTGGCTCCGGTGGTCCTCTGACTCGGGCGGCACCACAGGAAGGCGCGGGGCTCGAGGCGAAGTCGAAGAAGGCGGCGGCTTCGGTCAAGGGCGACAGAACAAGGCGGGGCGATGGCGGCGGAGTTCGTCGTCGGCGGCGACGATGGCGGAGATGTGCGGCGGCTTGGGAGGAGGAGAAACGGGCCCGGGGCTTGCGGAAGGGGAAAAGGCGGCGGCGACGGTGACCGGGTCGGGCACGGCGGCGGCGGACTCCCGAGCGGGGTCCCGCTCGGGGACGTAGGCGACGGGCGAGCTGGGCCAGGCCGCGGCCCAGATGGAGCTGGGCTAGCCCAGTCGGCGGAAGAGAATTGTTTTTTAAAACAATTTTACAGAAAAATGAAATAACAAACCAAATAAAATAAAAATATACTATAGGCATATAATATATCAGAATTTTCAAAAAAAGATTTTCTACAACCTGATTTTTTTTCTAACATCAAATAAAATCCAAAAAATTAAATAAAGCAAAGAGCGCTACCGTTGCAATAAAACCCAATAAAAATCATTTTAAAAATACCAAAATGATTTCAAATTTATTTCTCTCCAATTTTCTACTGTAGGGAATCATTTTACCCTATTTTCCATATCTTTTATTTTTGGAGAAAAATAATTTGAAAAATCAAGTAACTCCAAAATGAAAATGATTTCATAGGGACTTTAAATTTGATTTCTTTTAAACTTCCAACTCATATTTCATATGTTTTGAAGAAGTCGTTTTAGTTTCTCTCATGAAAATCATTGAGTTGCTTAATGTTTCTGAATAAAAATTTCCAAATGAAATTCAAATCCTTTCAAAACCCTTTTTCATTTAATTAAATGGAAGAAGTCATATCATCTTCACTCTAGGGTTTTGTGATGAAAAGACTTTGAATTCATGGAGATCAAAAAGCAAAGTGAAAGTTTTTGGAAAGTCATTTTATTCCCTCTCATTCAACTTTCAAAAAGTTTCAAATTTCCACTAAATTTCACACAAGCAACCACACCACAATCAAACAATCAATCAAATCTATTTATTTAATATAAAATTCCAAAATTTAGAATTTTGGGATGTTACAGTTTATTTCTTTTTCCACTTTCTTCTTGTGTGCTTGAAAACCTTAAGAAAAAACAGAAAAATTAGTTGTAGTTAGTTTATCTTCTATGCATCCTTAGTAGTATAATTAAAAGAAAACCCAAAAAGATTTCGCGTTCTTCTCTTGCTTGTTGGGAGCTTTCCCATGTAAATAGTTTTTCTCATTCTTGTTTTACTTTCTTTATAAAAACAAAATCTCCAAAAACATTTCAGTGTGTTTCTTTGAAATTCTTTTCTTTTCTTTGGGGGTCGAGAGGAGAAGACCACGATGAAAATGTTGGCTCTCATATGCATTATTGTTGATCTAACAAAGAGCCCATATTACCTTGTCTTCTCCTTTGAATGATTGTTTGCAGATTCTAGGTTAGTCCAATGCACGTGCACTATTATTATTATCCACACCGTTCGGTCGTGCAAGTGAAAGGCAATAATGACAATATATGATGAAATGATTGAAATGAAGAAAAGCTGGTATGAACTCGTCCTATCTTGTTTTTCTAAATATGACTAGTTCACCGTTCTCGATTCGGTCTGTTATGAATGAAAAATGTTTGCAAGGACAATTAGAGATTATAGTTACTCATGCCATGTTCAATTAGCTAGGAGTTTATAATGGTTTACCTCGCGTGCCAACATGAAAATTAAAATGATTGTGATGTAGTATGATAGGATGATATCCTCCTTTGAATGATTTGAGTGGCTTGACTTGGCACATGTTCACGCATGTAGTTGAATCAAAATCAACATAGCCTCTATGATATTTATGTTCATGGTGATTTATATCCTACTCATGCTTGCATTCAATGTTGGTTAATCTCAATGCATGTTTATGACTGTTGTCGCTCTCTAGTTGGTCACTTCCCAGTCTCTTTCTAGCCTTCACTTGTACTAAGCGGGAATACTGCTTGTGCATCCACTTCCATAAACCCCAAAGTTATTCCATATGAGTCCACCTTACCTTCCTATATGCGGTATTTACCTACCATTCCAAGTAAATTTGCATGTGCCAAACTCTAAACCTTCAAATGATAATATTTTTTGTATGCTCGAATCGCTCATGTACCAACTAGGGCTATCAATATCTTCCATGCTAGGTGGGTTATTCTCACGATGAGTGGACTCCGCTCATCATTCATGAGAAAATGGCTGGTAACCGGGATGCCCAGTCCCATGCTCAAATCAAATCAAAATAATTGCAAAAAAAACTCCCCTAAGATTGTTGTTAGTTGGATGGTACCCGTTCTTTTGGACCAGTCGTGGAGTGTGCTTGTTGGTGGTGGGGGAGTATAAACTTTACCATTCTGCTTGGGAACCGCCTATAATGTATTTAGCATGAAAGATACCGAGATCTCTTAGTTTCTATGTTGACAATGAAAGGATACCGCTCAAAATATTATTTATTCTCTATTTCAAAACTCGAGCTCTAGCACCTCTACAAATCCCCGCTTCCCTCTGGAAAGGGCCTATATATTCAATTTTATTGCCGAGTCATCATCCTCTTGTGAAAGGCACCAGTTAGAGAGCCCCACTGTAATTTGCATGCATTGTTATTAATTTATACTGAGTATGACTGTGACTGGATCTCTTTTGCCATGAATTACAATGTCTAGTCCGTCCTTGATCTTCAGGGGTGCTCTGCATTTATGTTTTGCGGTCTCAGAAAGGGCTAGTGAGATACCATTTTGTTATATCATATCATGATTGTTTTGAAAAAGTGTTGTCATTAGAGATTTATTATTATTGCTCGCTAGTTGATTATGCCATTGATATGAGTAAATGCGAGACCTAAATGTTATTGTGAATATGGTTAATAATCTTTGGAGAAAACTTGAATGCTGCCTTTACATATTTGCAACAAAAAGATCAAACAGAGTTTGTAGAAGTTTTTCTTTATCACTTTCAGTTTGTCAACTGAATTGCTTGAGGACAAGCAATGGGTTAAGCTTGGGGGAGTTGACACGTCTCCATTGTATCTACTTTTCCAAACTCTTTTACCCTTGTTTTGGACTCTAAATTGCATGTTTTGAATGGAAATAACCCAGACTGACGTTGTTTTTAGCAGAATTGCCATGGTGTTAGTTTTGTGCAGAAATAAAAGTTCTCAGAATGACCTAAAAATTCACAGATATCATTTTTTGAATTAATAAAAAATATTGGCGAAAGAATTAGCAGAAGGGGTCCCACACCCTGGCCACAAGGGTGGGGGCGCGCCCACCCCCCTAGGGGGCGCCCTCCGACCTGAACTCCCACTCCATATATTCACTTTCGGGCAGAGAAAAATCAGAGAGAAGGATTCATCGCGTTTTATGATATGGAGCCACCGCCAAGCCCTGTTCTTCCTCGGGAGGGCAGATCCCGAGTCTGTTTTGGGCTCCGGAGAGGGGAATCCGTCTCCATCATCATCATCAACCATCCTCCATCACCAATTTCATGATGCTCACCGCCGTGCATGAGTAATCCCATCGTAGGCTTGCTGGACCATGATGGGTTGGATGAGATTTACCATGTAATCAAGTAGTTTTGTTAGGGTTTGATCCCTAGTGTCCACTATGTTCTAAGATTGATGTTGCTATGACTTTGCTATGCCTATTTCTTGTCACTAGGGCCCAAGTGCCATGATTTCAGATATGAACCTATTATGTTTTCACGAATATATTTGTGTTCTTGGTCCTATCTTGCAATTTATAGTCACCTACTATGTGTTATGATCCGGCAACCCCGGAGTGACAATAGTCGGGACCACTCCCGGTGATGACCTTAGTTTGAGGAGTTCATGCATTCACTAAGTGCTAATGCTTTGGTCCGATACTCTATTAAAAGGAGGCCTTAATATCCCTTAGTTTCCAATAGAACCCCGCTGCCACGGGAGGGTAGTACAAAAGATGCCATATAAATTCTTTTCCATAAGCACGCATGAGTATATTTGGAATGCATGCCTACATTATATTGATGAATTGGAGCTAGTTTTGTGTCACCCTATGTTATAACTGTTGCATGATGAATGCCAGCCGACATAATTATCCATCACTGATCCATTGCCTACGAGCTTTTCACATATTGATCTTTTCTAAGTTACTTTTCCGTTGCCACTATTACGATTGCTACAATATTGCTACTATTACTTTTGCCACTGTTACCGCTACTTCCATACTACTTTGCTACTAAATACTTTGCTCGAGATATTAAGTCTTTCAGGCGTGGTTGAATTGACAACTTAGCTGCTAATACTTGAGAATATTCTTTGGCTCCCCTTGTGTCGAATCAATAAATTTGGGTTGAATACTCTGCCCTCGAAAACTGTTGCGATCCCCTATACTTGTGGGTTATCAACGGTCTTCACGATTTGGCAGCGCTTTGCCGTCCAGAGGTAATCATTGACGGAGAATTAGAGGGTGTATATTAGAACCACACCGGTCTTCTAATTATGAGGATTAGAGGATCTAGGTCCGTCTCTAATTGATCAACTAGGACCAACTAGAACTAGAGAACTAGAGGAGGTTCCAAAACATGTGTTTTAAAAAGTGCCAAAGCCTATAGTATATACATGTTGGAGGCAGAGGAGGGGATGCCACACAAGGGGAAAAGTCTCCCCTTGCACTGGCCTAGGGAAGGGGAATCCCTCCCCAATTCAGCCTCCCTCCCTCCTTTCCATGTGAAGAAGGGGGTGCCTCCCACAATGGGCCCATGTGGCCCAATTCTCATTCCACCACTTCGCCTTTTAAGGCCCGTTGATATTTGTGTTGGGTAGCATAGTATTTCAAAAAAAATCCTACAATCATGCAAGATCTATATAGGATGCATAGCAACGAGAGGGGAGAGTGTGTCTACGTACCCTCGTAGACAGAAAGCGGAAGCGTTAAGTGACGCGGTTGATGTAGTCGAATGTCTTCGCGATCCAACCGATCAAGTACCGAACGCACGACACCTCCGCAATCTGCACACGTTCAGCTCGATGATGTCCCTCGAACTCTAGATCCAGCTGAGGCCGAGGGACAGTTTCGTCAGCACGACAGCGTGTTGATGGTGATGATGAAGTTACCGACGCAGGGCTTTGCCTAAGCACTACGACAATATGACCGAGGTGTAAATCTGTGGAGGGGGGCAACGCACACGGCTAAGAGATCAACTTGTGTGTCTATGGGGTGTCCCCCTCCCCCGTATATAAAGGAGGGGAGGAGGGGGTCGGCCGGCCACATGGTGCTCCCCCAAGGGGGGATTCCTACTCCTACTAGGAGTAGGTTTCCCCCCTTTCCTAGTCCTACTAGGAGGGGGAAGGAAGGGGAAGAGGAGAAGAAGGAAAGGGGGGCCAGCCCCCCTCCCAATTTGGATTGGGCTTGGGGGCCGCGCCCACCTATTGGCCGCGTCCTCTCTTTTCCACTAAAGCCCATGTAGGCCCATTAAGCCCCCGGGGGGTTCCGGTAACCCCCCGGTACTTCGGTATATGCCCGAACTCATCCGAAACCATTCCGGTGTCCAAACATAACCTTCCAATATATCAATCTTCATGTGTCGAGAATTTTGAGACTCCTCGTCATGTCCGTGATAACATCCGGGACTCCGAACTACCTTCGGCACATCAAAACACATAAACTCATTATACCGATCGTCATCGAATGTTAAGCATGCAGACCCTATGGGTTCGAGAACTATGTAGACATGACCGAGACTCATCTCCGGTCAATAACCAATAGCGGAACCTGGATGCTCATATTGGTTCCTACATATTCTACGCGGATCTTTATCGGTCAAACTGCATAACAACTGTCAGGACCCCGACTCGATGTCACATCGATCTAGCCGGTAACACCTCATATCACTTTGCGGCCTCACGCACGGTATCCCCACGGGTGTCGCCTTACCTTTGCCCGGGACCGTTTGCGCCTTTTGGCTCACGTATATGATAGTGTCGCTAGCATCCATATGATAAGGAGCCCGGGCTGACATGACTAGTCGTAAACCCAAAGTGGCACAGACTTACAGGGACAGGCATCCATGACCCAGCTTCGAACGTGTCGGTCATCAGCAAGTGGGTCCGGGCTGTAGCACTGGGCTAGCAGGACTCCGGTAAACCGGGCTGTAGCGGGCTAACAGGACTCCGGTACTCAATGCGTGACATTTCCCCGAAGGGACAGACACGGGAACGAAGAAGGACACATGCCGGCCAGCCTAAGTGTTCCAGAGCAGTAGCAGGCTACCATGGCTCAGCGGTAACACTAGGAGACATTTCCCGGTAAGAGAGGCTACTAAAGATAAACAACTAGGTAGTCAGATCCCACACATACCAAGCATTTCAATCATACACACAATATGCTCGATATGTGCAAATACAACGAAGCATCACAACATGACTCTATGACACAAGTACTTTATTTAAGGCTCAGGGAGCCATACATAACATACACAAGGTACGGGTCTCACGACCCAACATTCAAGTCATACAGTCATACAAACCAGCAGCGGAAGTAACTTGTCTGAGTACAGACAACTAGTAAAATAAAAGAGGCTTGGAAAGCCTAGCTATACTACATGGTCCTTCACCAGCTCAGGATCACCACCTGGGCCTTTAGCCTACTCGTTGATGTCAACGTCTACGTAGAACCCATCAGAAGGGGTTGCAGCGTCTTCTGTAAAATGTAAATTATAGCAACATGAGTACAAAGGTACTCAGCAAGACTTACATCAGATCCTACATACATGCATATTATCAAGAAGGGTTGGTGGAGTTATTGCAGCAAGCCAGCTTTGACTCTTGGCTAGACTATCCTACGATACTTCAACTTGAAATGGTTTTGCGCACACGAGTCCACTACTCACCACTTCAATACACTACCGAGGATCCGCCTCCGTCTTCCTACGGAAGAGCCATCCTCGGCACTCACACTTATCTTGAGGCTTTTAGTAGTTTCCATTTACTTGTCTATGAACTGTATAGGCAACCAAGTAGTCCTTTACCGCGGACGCGGCTATTCGAATAGATCATGTTAACCCTGCAGGGGTGTACTTCTTCACACACGCTCTCACCACTTACCGTCGTTTACACGACATGTACTCGGCAACCTTCAAGCGGAAGCCCAACGTGGGTGTCGGCCACGACCTACCTAATCACCTAAGCCTCCAGTCCAGGTTTATCGCCTATCCAGGTTCCATCCGCAGGGAGTCCGGCCGAGGTTTCCCATACGGCCCCGAACGATGTGAACAGGGTTCCCGAAATACCTAACGGGTATTCGGTACACCCGGCCACGTACCTACCGCATCACAGCCCACCCCTACGGTCAGCGCTGTCCACGGCCTCCAGTAGGCTACAAACACCAGAAACTACTTGCAACTCCTGGACGGAGAACTAGGGTGAATAAGAAGTCGAGAGGGTCCATTGGTTTCGGGCCCAATGCATGGTAGTAGCTGATTCTTAAATCACACATACAGATCTCAGTGCTTAAGGTCGGCTTCAATGAAACAACCCACCATGTACTCCTACATGGCCTCTCATCGATACCTTTACCAAATCGTGTTCACCACACCACTCTCATTACCGACATAATCATTTCACTCTAGCCCATCACCCAGATGAACCAGACCTGACACGACTCTAAGCATAGCAGGCATAGCAAGGTAGGAACAACACAAACATATGGCTCAATCAACTCCTACACATGCTAGTGGGTTTCATCTAGTTACTGTGGCAATGACAGGTCATGCAGAGGAAATGGGTTCAACTACCGTAGCACACAGCAGTTTGAATCGCGTTGTCTTAATGCAGTAAAAGAGAGCAGGAGCGAGAACATGGGATTGTATCGATATGATCAAATGGTTGGTTGCTTGCCTGATGGTTCGATGCACGGATACGGTTCTTCGTTAGGGTAGTCACGGTACTCCTCGGGGACAGATCCTGTCGTAAAGGATAACGATACACAGGCATCACCAAACAATGTGCAACAATATGATGCATGCATGAAACATGGCAATATGAGTGTGTTGGGCTAATGCAACTAAAGCTACCAACGCTGTCAGGACCCCGACTCGATGTCACATCGATCTAGCTGGTAACACCTCATATCACTTTGCGGCCTCACGCACGGTATCCCCACGGGTGTCGTCTTACCTTTTCCCGGGACCGTTTGCGCTTTTTGGCTCGCGTATATGAAAGTGTCGCTAGCATCCATATGATAAAGAGCCCGGGCTGACATGACTAGTCGTAAACCCAAAGTGGCACAGACTTACAGGGACAGGCATCCATGACCCAGCTTCGAACGTGTCGGTCATCAGCAAGTGGGTCCGGGCTGTAGCACTGGGCTAGCAGGACTCCAGTAAACCGGGCTGTAGCGGGCTAACAGGACTCCGGTACTCAAAGCGTGACATTTCCCCGAAGGGACAGACACAGGAACGAAGAAGGACACATGCCGGCCAGCCTAAGTGTTCCAGAGCAGTAGCAAGCTACCATGGCTCAGCGGTAACACTAGGAGACATTTCCCGGTAAGAGAGGCTACTAAAGATAAACAACTAGATAGTCAGATCCCACACATACCAAGCATTTCAATCATACACAAAATATGCTCGATATGTGCAAATACAACGAAGCATCACAACATGACTCTACGACACAAGTACTTTATTTAAGGCTCAGAGAGCCATACATAACATACACAAGGTACGGGTCTCACGACCCAACATTCAAGTCATACAGTCATACAAACCAGCAGCGGAAGTAACTTGTCTGAGTACAGACAACTAGTAAAATAAAAGAGGCTTGGAAAGCCTGGCTATACTACGTGGTCCTTCACAAGCTCAGGGTCACCACCTGGGTCTTTAGCCTACTCGTTGATGTCAACGTCTACATAGAACCCATCAGAAGGGGTTGCAGCGTCTTCTGTAAAATGTAAATTATAGCAACATGAGTACAAAGGTACTCAGCAAGACTTACATCAGATCCTACATACATGCATATTATCAAGAAGGGTTGGTGGAGTTATTGCAGCAAGCCAGCTTTGACTCTTGGCTAGACTATCCTACGATACTCCAACTTGAAATGGTTTTGCGCACACGAGTCCACTACTCACCAATTCAATACACTACCGAGGATCCGCCTCCGTCTTCCTACGGAAGAGCCATCCTCGGCACTCACACTTATCTTGAGGCTTTTAGCAGTTTCCATTTACTTGTCTATGAACTGTATAGGCAACCAAGTAGTCCTTTACCGCGGACGCGGCTATTCGAATAGATCATGATAACCCTGCAGGGGTGTACTTCTTCATACATGTTTCCACCACTTAGCGTCTGCACACGACATGTGCTCGGCAGACTTCAAGCGAAAGCCGACGTGGGTGTAGACCACGACCTACCTAAACACTTAAGCCTCTAGTCCAGGTTTATCGCCTATCCAGGTTCCATCCGCAGGGAGTCCGGCCGAGGTTTCCCATACGGCCCCGAACGATGTGAACAGGGTTCCCGAGATACCTAATGGGTATTCGGTACACCGTGCCACGTACCTACCGCATCACAGCCCACCCCTACGGTCAGCGCTGTCCACGGCCTCCAGTAGGCTACAAACACCAGAAACTACTTGCAACTCCTGGACAGAGAGCTAGGGTGAATAAGAAGTCGAGCGGGGTCATATTTCAGGGCCCAATGCATGGTAGTAACTGTATCTTAAATCACACATACAGATCTCAGTGCTTAAGGTCGGCTTCAATGAAACAACCCACCATGTACTCCTACATGGCCTCTCATCGATACCTTTACCAAATCGTGTTCACCACACCACTCTCATTACCGACATAATCATTTCACTCTAGCCCATCACCCAGATGAACCAGACCTGACACGACTCTAAGCATAGCAGGCATAGCAAGGTAGGAACAACACATACATATGGCTCATACAACTCCTACACATGCTAGTGGGTTTCATCTAGTTACTGTGGCAATGACAGGTCATGCAGAGCAAATGGGTTCAACTACCGTAGCACACAGCAGTTTGAAATGCGTTGTCTTAATGCAGTAAAAGAGAGCAGGAGCGAGAACATGGGATTGTATCGATATGATCAAATGGTTGGTTGCTTGCCTGATGGTTCGATGCATTGATACGGTTCTTCATTAGGGTAATCACGGTACTCCTCGGAGGCAGAACCTGTCGCAAAGGACACCGATACACAACCATCACCAAACAATGTGCAACAATATGATGCATGCATGAAACATGGCAATATGAGTGTGTTGGGCTAATGCAACTAAGACCAGAAGGGTTTGAACCAATTCGAATCAAAGATTCAAATTTCAAACTCAAACATGGCCTTTTAAAGTGCTTTTCCTTGTTCTGCATTAAACATCAAGTTAACTTGTTTAGTCATGCATGAAAATAGTACAGATGGATAGATTGGATTTTTCTGATCATTTTTCATATATAATTTGTCTGATTTGGAGTTACAGAATAAAAGTTATGAATTTTTGAAGTTAAAATTATATTCTGGAATTTCCTGATTTAATTTAAATCCAGAAATATATATATTGCGCCAGCATGACGTCAGCACGACGTCAGCGGTCAACTGCGGCTGGCTGGGGTCAAACCTGACGTGTGGGGTCCACACGTCAGTGACAGGGGGGTTTAACAGAGGTTAGTTTAATCCTAATTAAGGGTTAGTGGCGCTGGGGCCCACTGGTCAGTGTCAGGGGGGGTTAATTAACAGTGATTAGCGCTAAGCTAACCACCTGGCCGACGGGGCCCACGCGTCAGCGACTCTGGGGGGGGTCAAACCCCAGGTCGGACAAGTCAAACCCGCCGGCGGTTAGTCGCCGGCGAGGTCCGCGGCGTACATGTGCCTCGGGTTTCCTCTGTGGTGCTCCAAACGGCGTGCGGCTAGGTGCGTTGGAAAGCTAGCTCGATGGCGCGTCGGGCGGTGGCCGTGGCTGGGCCTGGGGTGGCCGGAGTCGACGGTGGCGAGCTCGGCTGCGGCCGCCGGGGTTCGGTCGTGCATGGAAACGTGGTTGGAGCTCGAAGGCGAGCGAGGCAAGGCGCTAGGGATGCTCTACGGGGCCTTACGAACTTGTTGGACTCGCCGGGGTGACCAAATGGTCACCGGAGCTACGTCAACGGCGAGCTCGGCGACGGCGGAGGTTCGGCCGTGGTGGGAAACGGAGTTACGGCGCGGGAACGAGGGGGAGAAGGGAGGGAAACGGTGGCGGAGCTCACCGCGGTTGCAGCGGGCGTCGAAGCGGGCTCGGGGACGCACTGGAGACGGCGAATCGACGGCGATGGTGGTCGGAGCCCGAGGAGGAAGACGATGGTGACGGCGGCTCCACAGGGCGTCCGGCGTCTTGTGGCTTGACGGAGAGCTTTAGGGCGAGGGGGCGGAGCTCCTGCGCGAGTCGGGAAGGCGAGGGGAGGCCGGTGGCGGCGGCTATGGCGAACGGCGGTGATGAGTGCGTTCGGACACGGGAGAGAGAGAGAGCGAGGGAGAGGAGAGGAAGAACAG
>NC_041382.1:489521031-489531795 GCF_002162155.2 Triticum dicoccoides
CCTTTGATACCGAAACGATGGGTTCCCTTCAGAGGGGTGACCCGAAGATAAGCCTTCTCGTCAACCTCGAAAGTCATAGCCTTATGTTTTCGGTCATATTGACTCTTTTGACGAGATTGGGCTGTTTTCAACTTTTCACGAACGATACGAACCTGTTCTTCTGCTTCCTGAATCATATCCGGGCCAAAGAATTGTCTTTCCCCGGTCTCTGACCAGTTAAGGGGTGTTCGACACCGTCGTCCATAGAGAACTTCAAAAGGGGCTTTACCCAAGCTAGATTGATAGCTGTTGTTGTAAGCGAATTCGGCAAAGGGAAGGCACTTCTCCCAGTCCATTCCGAATGAGATAACAGAGGCTCGAAGCATGTCTTCTAGAATCTGGTTGACGCGTTCCACTTGACCACTCGACTGAGGGTGGAAGGCGGTGCTAAAGGAGAGACGGGTCCCCATAGCATTTTGGAAGCTTTCCCAAAATCGAGAGGTGAAAAGACTTCCTCGATCCGAGTTAATTTCCAAAGGAACACCATGGAGGGACACTATTCGGGAGATGTATAAGTCTGCCAGCTGACTAGCGGTTATACTCTCACGAACAGGTAAGAAATGGGCTACTTTGGAAAGACGATCGACAACGACGAAAATAGCATTATTCCCTCTCTTGGTCCTGGGAAAACCGGTAATGAAATCCGTACCAATTTTATCCCATTTCCATTCAGGAATAGCTAAGGGTTGAAGGGTGCCAGCAGGCCGTTGGTGCTCTGCTTTTACACGACGACAGACGTCGCAATTTGCAATATACTGAGCAATCTCTCTCTTCATCCTAGTCCACCAGAACCTCTGGCGTAGGTCCTGATACATCTTAGTACTACCGGGATGAATGGTGAGAGGAGATTCATGAGCCTCCTTAAGGATCAACTGCCGTAGATGCTGGTTCTTGGGAACCACTAGACGGTTCTCAAAGTACACAACACCATGATCATTTGTGGAGAAACAACTAGCACCTCCGCTAGCAATGTTCTCTTTGATTTTAGATATTCCCTTATCGCGCTTTTGGGCAGCGATGATTTGATCCGTAAGAGTAGGTTTTGCCACCAAGGTGGAAAGAAAACCTTGAGGAACAATGTGAAGGTTAAGCTTCCGAAATTCCTCATGGAGAAGCGGTTGACTTTGTTGTAACATCAGGTTGTTACAATAAGATTTATGACTTAGCGCATCAGCCATGACGTTGGCTTTCCCTGGGGTGTAGGTTATTCCTAAGTCGAAGTCTGTGATCAACTCAACCCAACGTCTTTGCCTGAGATTCAGATCCGGTTGGGTGAAAATGTACTTCAGACTTTGGTGATCAGTGAATATTTCGCAACGGTTACCGAGGAGGTAATGTCGCCAGGTCTTGAGTGCATAGACTACGGCTGCAAGCTCTAGATCATGAGTAGGATAATTCTCCTCATGTGGGTGCAATTGCCGTGAAGCGTAGGCAATTACGTGTCGATCTTGCATGAGAATGCAACCTAGTCCTTGTCGCGAGGCATCGCAGTAGATAACAAAGTCCTTGGAGAAGTCTGGCGGTACCAGTACGGGAGCAGAGGTCAGGCGTCTTTTCAGTTCCTGAAAGCTGTGCTCACATTGTGGAGTCCATTCGAACTTCTTATCTTTCTTGAGGAGTTCGGTTAGAGGTTTAGCAACCTTGGAGAAGTTCTCGACAAAGCGACGACAATAGCTCGCTAAGCCCAGAAAACTCCGAACTTGCTTGACCGATTCAGGTGGAGTCCAATTAAGGACAGCTTGAACTCGCTCAGGGTTAACAGCAATACCTTTACCAGATATTACATGACCCAGATAGGTCACTTCTGACAACCAGAATTCACATTTAGAAAATTTGGCATAAAGGCGATGCTCTCGAAGTTTCTTCAACACTAGCCTTAGATGTTCGGCATGTTCCTCCTCGTTCTTGGAGTAGATGAGTATATCATCGAGGTAAACCACGACGAATTTATCCAAATACTCCATGAAGATTGAGTTCATTAACCGAGAAAAGGTGGCTGGAGCGTTGGTTAAACCGAAGGACATGACGGTGTACTCGTATTGGCCATAACGAGTAACAAAGGCCGTTTTAGGAATGTCCCCGTTTCTAATTTTGATTTGATGGTAGCCCAACCTCAAATCCATCTTGGAGAAGACTGAGGATCCAGCGAGCTGATCATACAGATCGTTGATCCTGGGAAGCGGATATTTGTTCTTGATTGTGACCAAATTGACAGGTCGGTAATCTACAACCATCCGGTCCGTACCATCCTTCTTCTTGACGAATAGGACGGGGCAAGCCCACGGAGATGAACTAGGGCGGATGAAACCCCTTTTCAAGGACTCATTGAGTTGTTTCTTAAGCTCGGCTAGTTCTAGCGGGGCCATCTTATAAGGTCTTCTAGCAATCGGAACGGTTCCTGGGATGAGGTCTATTACGAACTCAACATCCCTGTCAGGTGGAACACCTGGCAATTCCTCTGGGAAGACATCCGGGAAGTCACGGACTACCGGAATGTCCTCAAGATCTGGCAAAGGGCTGGCGTTAAGAGAATATAATTGTCGCTTGGCTGTTCGGGTCAAGAGATTGACTATCTTCCCCGAAGGATGAGTGAGTTGAACAGTCCTAGAGAAGCAATCAATTTGGGCATGATGAGCCGACATCCAGTCCATACCCAGAATGATATTAATATCTGAAGATTTAAGGGCTATCAACGATGCAAGGAAAACAAGTCTGTCGACTTGGATTTCATTTCCATGGCTTACTCTAGAAGTTTGCCATTTGGATCCCGGAGTTTGAATTACCATAGAGGTTGGCATATCACCGAATGCGACGTTATGCAAACGAGCATAATTTTTGGATATAAAAGAATGAGAGGCTCCTGTATCGAAAAGAACAGATGCCGGGTGGAAATTAACAAGAAGCGTACCAAGAACGACGTTGGGATCCTCTTGAGCTTCTTCGGCAGAGATGCAATTGACATGGCCACGTGTAGCGGTGACCGGCTTGGCGTGGAACACTTTTCCTGTCGGCTTGCCACGGCCAACAGCTTTAGCAGATTGGTTGGGGTTGGTCTGGGGACACTCCCGCATATAGTGGCCAGATTCCCCACACTTGAAACAAGTCACGGAACTGGTACGTGGAGGAGCATTGTTGGTTGGACCCCCATAGGGCTTGGCCGGTGCAGACTGTTGAACAGGGCGAGGCGCCTGGAAAGATGGCCTCGGTGTGAACCTGGGTGGCAGGGCGGTGTTGGGCACCCACACGCGGCGCTTCTGAGGACCAGCACCGGATGAGGAACCCATGTCACGGCCATGCTTGCGTGTTGCGTCATAGTCAGTCTGACCAGTTTCGGCACTGATGGCTTTGTTAACAAGTTTCTGAAAAGATGTGCACTCATGCAGACGGAGGTCACGGCGAAGCTCAGGACTAAGTCCCTTACGGAACCTTGCTTGCTTCTTGGCATCAGTAGACACTTCCTCAGTTGCATATCGTGCGAGGTTACCAAACTCCCTGCTGTAAGCATCCACAGAAAGTCGGCCTTGGGTGAAATTGCAAAATTCCTCACGTTTACGGTCCATGAGACCCTCCGGAATGTGATGTTCACGGAAAGCCTCGCTGAATTCAGCCCAAGTAGTGACATGGCCCCCTGGGCGCATAGCTCCATAATTCTCCCACCATAGACTGGCGGGGCCTTCAAGATGATATGCAGCAAAGGTGACCTTGTCAGCCTCCGCTACCAGCGCGGAACGCAGTTTGTGAGAGATACTGCGAAGCCAGTCATCAGCGTCGAGAGGCTCGACGGAGTGGTGGAACGTGGGTGGATGTAATTTGATAAAATCACTGAGTGACACCACGTTAGTCCTCTGATGGTGTGCCGTGTTCTGTTCAATACGCTCCAACAAACGGTTGGTCTCTCGCTTGTTTCTCTCAGCTTCCATCATAACCTCGGCTAGGGAAGGAGGATGAGGCAGATTTGCATCCCTGACTTCACTGCCTTCGGCCTGCTCTTGAGGAGCAGGGTTAGTGCGCGTGTTGACCATCCTAGGTAAACAAGACAATGATTTAGTCAGGATGATAAAATTCCGACATAGGATATAAAATGTAAGGAATAACTCGAAATGCAAGATGATCATCCATATGACATGGTAAATACAGAAACTGCTTCTTTATTCCATCGTCATACACACCATACAGGGTTTAGTACAAGACCAAACAAAGTACTATTACGGTGAAAAGAGGATTACATCTCATCGGGGGCATCCCAAGCTCCTATACATTATTTTTCTACACCTCCGGAAAGAGTACAAATTAGGTCATATCCCACGAGTCACGCGGGACGATAGACGACACAGCTAGTGCGAACTAGTGATACTACCACTAACTCAGACCGATCCGTAGTAGTCCTCGTAGAAGTCACCTCCATAGCCTGGAAGCCCAACATGATCATCCGGAAACAGACGATCTCGCGGAGCTTGTGGACCATAGGGACTAGGATGAGGTCTTGGACCAACAGACGGTGGCCTGCGGGGACCGTGAGGTGGGGTGATGCCTCCTACATCACGCCAACCCATCACGTATGGCAGAGTAGATCTCACAGGATAGAGATCGCGCATATCCGAATATCCAGCTTGCACCGCCGGTGCGAACCGAGTCAATGTGGCCCAGTGGTCAGCACGGGTATTGAAGAGCTCTAACCTCAAGGCCCGATTTTCACGGTCCTTATCCTCGAGCATCTCAGCAGTGGTGCGAGTCCGTGAATCCTCCTGGGTGGGGTCAGCATAGATAGCCTGGAGATACCCTTGTGCTCCCGGAAGTGATCCTGGCATATACCGGAAATCAGAGTCCCGAAATAGACCAGACCTGACTCGCATGATGGTCATCATGGAGTAGGCGGCGTCCTGCACAGCCATCTCAATAGTAACCCCGAGTCCATAGGAGCAGTGAAGGGGCTCGGTGGATCCAAGATAAGATGGAAATATCCTGACAGTGCAGAGATACTGGCTTTGATTAAAGTCTCGGAATTGCTCTTCGACCATGTACTCAGGATACCAACGGTATCCAGCCTTAGTCATTACCTTGACCAACATGGCAGTATGGCCGGGTACATCTAGGCATCGAGTCAGGCGAACCACTTGATTGAGGTCGCGAGTGGCCATCTGAAAGCACAATCATAATGCAAAGGCATTAGAATTTCTAGCAAAATTTCGGCAGCATAACAGCTGTAAATGCTCAAGAAGGATTTTGAGACATTTGACAAAGGATTTCATACACACTCAACATCATCATATCAAAGTTCTGAGACCATCCTAACAACATAACGTGGTAGAAGAACTGAACTAGGCTTGTATCCATCAAACCTATAAGGTACTACTGATTAGTAACACGTGATCCTGATAGAGAGAATAGATCCTAATTCCTTAACCCCCGGTGGAAGAATGGACTGACTCAGATCAGGATGTCATTAGATAAAGGAGTAAAAGAGCCTTACGTTCCAACCCACAAACAATTCCCCTACATATAACTAAAGAATTTCTAGACTCAACATCGACCAGTTTGGCTTGGAGAACCTACAGGCAGTCCGGCTCTGATGCCAACGCTGTCAGGACCCCGACTCGATGTCACATCGATCTAGCCGGTAACACCTCATATCACTTTGCGGCCTCACGCACGGTATCCCCACGGGTGTCGCCTTACCTTTGCCCGGGACCGTTTGCGCCTTTTGGCTCACGTATATGATAGTGTCGCTAGCATCCATATGATAAAGAGCCCGGGCTGACATGACTAGTCGTAAACCCAAAGTGGCACAGACTTACAGGGACAGGCATCCATGACCCAGCTTCGAACGTGTCGGTCATCAGCAAGTGGGTCCGGGCTGTAGCACTGGGCTAGCAGGACTCCGGTACTCAATGCGTGACATTTCCCCGAAGGGACAGACACAGGAACGAAGAAGGACACATGCCGGCCAGCCTAAGTGTTCCAGAGCAGTAGCAAGCTACCATGGCTCAGCGGTAACACTAGGAGACATTTCCCGGTAAGAGAGGCTACTAAAGATAAACAACTAGATAGTCAGATCCCACACATACCAAGCATTTCAATCATACACACAATATGCTCGATATGTGCAAATACAACGAAGCATCACAACATGACTCTATGACACAAGTACTTTATTTAATAGGCTCCGAGGAGCGCGACATTACAAACATGGGTCTCATGACCCAACAATCAGAGCATACAAGTCAAAGCACAAGCGGAAGCTATCATGTCTGAGTACAGACATCTATAAATGAAAAAGGCTGAAAAGCCTGACTATCTATCAGATCCTGCCGAGGGCACAAGACCGTAGCTGAGGTAACAAGCTAAACGTCGAAGTCCACGTGGAACTACTAGTGAGACCGAAGTCTCTCTGCAAAACATAAAATAGGCAAACGTGAGTACAAATGTACCCAGCAAGACTTACATCAGAACTAACTACATATGCATCATTATCAACAAAGGGGATGGTGGGGTTTAACTGCAGCAAGCCAGCTTTGACTCGGTGGCTATCCTGAACTACGACTGCAAGTAACTCTTTTGAGGTGGCGCACACGAGTCCACATATTCACCATATCAATACACCACTATGGATCCGCTCCCGTCTCCCTACGAGAACGCCATCCATAGCACTCACGCTTATCTTGCGCATTTTAAAGTATCCACTTTCACTTGTCTATGAACTGATATAAGCAATCCAGAAGTCCTTTTCCGCGGACACGGCTATTCGAATAGATGATGTTAACCCTGCAGGGGTGTACTTCTTCATACATGTTTCCACCACTTAGCGTCTGCACACGACATGTGCTCGGTAGACTTCAAGCGAAAGCCGACGTGGGTGTAGACCACGACCTACCTAAACACTCAAGTCTCTAGTCCAGGTTTATCGCCTATTCGGGTTCCATCCATGAGGAGATCCGGCCGGAGTTTCGCTCACAGCCCCAAACGATGTGAACAGGGTTCCCGAGATACCAAACGGGCATCCGGTACACCGTGCCACGTACCTACCGCATCACAGCCCACCCCTACGGTCAGCGCTGTCCACGGCCTCCAGTAAGCTACAAACACCAGAAACTACTTGCAACTCCTGGACAGAGGACTAGGGTGAATAAGAAGTCGAGCGGGGTCATATTTCAGGGCCCAATGTATGGTAGTAGCTGAATCATGGATCACAAACACAGAACTCAGTTCCTGAGGACGGCTTCAATGAGACAACCCACCATGTACTCCTACATGGCCTCTATACCAACACTGTCAGGACCCCGACTCGATGTCACATCGATCTAGCCGGTAACACCTCATATCACTTTGCGGCCTCACGCACGGTATCCCCACGGGTGTCGCCTTACCTTTGCCCGGGACCGTTTGCGCCTTTTGGCTCACGTATATGATAGTGTCGCTAGCATCCATATGATAAGGAGCCCGGGCTGACATGACTAGTCGTAAACCCAAAGTGGCACAGACTTACAGGGACAGGCATCCATGACCCAGCTTCGAACGTGTCGGTCATCAGCAAGTGGGTCCGGGCTGTAGCACTGGGCTAGCAGGACTCCGGTAAACCGGGCTGTAGCGGGCTAACAGGACTCCGGTACTCAATGCGTGACATTTCCCCGAAGGGACAGACACGGGAACGAAGAAGGACACATGCCGGCCAGCCTAAGTGTTCCAGAGCAGTAGCAGGCTACCATGGCTCAGCGGTAACACTAGGAGACATTTCCCGGTAAGAGAGGCTACTAAAGATAAACAACTAGGTAGTCAGATCCCACACATACCAAGCATTTCAATCATACACACAATATGCTCGATATGTGCAAATACAACGAAGCATCACAACATGACTCTATGACACAAGTACTTTATTTAAGGCTCAGGGAGCCATACATAACATACACAAGGTACGGGTCTCACGACCCAACATTCAAGTCATACAGTCATACAAACCAGCAGCGGAAGTAACTTGTCTGAGTACAGACAACTAGTAAAATAAAAGAGGCTTGGAAAGCCTAGCTATACTACGTGGTCCTTCACCAGCTCAGGATCACCACCTGGGCCTTTAGCCTACTCGTTGATGTCAACGTCTACGTAGAACCCATCAGAAGGGGTTGCAGCGTCTTCTGTAAAATGTAAATTATAGCAACATGAGTACAAAGGTACTCAGCAAGACTTACATCAGATCCTACATACATGCATATTATCAAGAAGGGTTGGTGGAGTTATTGCAGCAAGCCAGCTTTGACTCTTGGCTAGACTATCCTATGACACTTCAACTTGAAATGGTTTTGCGCACACGAGTCCACTACTCACCACTTCAATACACTACCGAGGATCCGCCTCCGTCTTCCTACGGAAGAGCCATCCTCGGCACTCACACTTATCTTGAGGCTTTTAGTAGTTTCCATTTACTTGTCTACGAACTGTATAGGCAACCAAGTAGTCCTTTACCGCGGACGCGGCTATTTGAATAGATCATGATAACCCTGCAGGGGTGTACTTCTTCATACATGTTTCCACCACTTAGCGTCTGCACACGACATGTGCTCGGCAGACTTCAAGCGAAAGCCGACGTGGGTGTAGACCACGACCTACCTAAACACTTAAGCCTCTAGTCCAGGTTTATCGCCTATCCAGGTTCCATCCGCAGGGAGTCCGGCCGAGGTTTCCCATACGGCCCCGAACGATGTGAACAGGGTTCCCGAGATACCTAACGGGTATTCGGTACACCGTGCCACGTACCTACCGCATCACAGCCCACCCCTACGGTCAGCGCTGTCCACGGCCTCCAGTAGGCTACAAACACCAGAAACTACTTGCAACTCCTGGACAGAGAGCTAGGGTGAATAAGAAGTCGAGCGGGGTCATATTTCAGGGCCCAATGCATGGTAGTAGCTGTATCTTAAATCACGCATACAGATCTCAGTGCTTAAGGTCGGCTTCAATGAAACAACCCACCATGTACTCCTACATGGCCTCTCATCGATACCTTTACCAAATCGTGTTCATCACACCACTCTCATTACCGAGATAAACATTTCACTCTAGCCCATCACCCAGATGAACCAGACCTGACACGACTCTAAGCATAGCAGGCATAGCAAGGTAGGAACAACACATACATATGGCTCAAACAACTCCTACACATGCTAGTGGGTTTCATCTAGTTACTGTGGCAATGACAGGTCATGCAGAGGAAATGGGTTCAACTACCGTAGCACACAGCAGTTTGAAACGCGTTGTCTTAATGCAGTAAAAGAGAGCAGGAGCGAGAACATGGGATTGTATCGATATGATCAAATGGTTGGTTGCTTGCCTGATGGTTCGATGCACTGATACGGTTCTTCGTTAGGGTAATCACGGTACTCCTCGGAGGCAGAACCTGTCGCAAAGGACACCGATACACAACCATCACCAAACAATGTGCAACAATATGATGCATGCATGAAACATGGCAATATGAGTGTGTTGGGCTAATGCAACTAAGACCAGAAGGGTTTGAACCAATTCGAATCAAAGATTCAAATTTCAAACTCAAACATGGCCTTTTAAAATGCTTTTCCTTGTTCTGCATTAAACATCAAGTTAACTTGTTTAGTCATGCATGAAAATAGTACAAATGGATAGATTGGATTTTTCTGATCATTTTTCATATATTATTTGTCTGATTTGGAGTTACAGAATAAAAGTTATGAATTTTTGAAGTTAAAATTATATTCTGGAATTTCCTGATTTAATTTAAATCCAGAAATATATATATTGCGCCAGCATGACGTCAGCACGACGTCAGCGGTCAACTGCGGCTGGCTGGGGTCAAACCTGACGTGTGGGGTCCACACGTCAGTGACAGGGGGGTTTAACAGAGGTTAGTTTAATCCTAATTAAGGGTTAGTGGCGCTGGGGCCCACTGGTCAGTGTCAGGGGGGTTAATTAACAGTGATTAGCGCTAAGCTAACCACCTGGCCGACGGGGCCCACGCGTCAGCGACTCTGGGGGGGTCAAACCCCAGGTCGGACAAGTCAAACCCGCCGGCGGTTAGTCGCCGGCGAGGTCCGCGGCATACATGTGCCTCGGGTTTCCTCTGTGGTGCTCCAAACGGCGTGCGGCTAGGTGCGTTGGAAAGCTAGCTCGATGGCGCGTCGGGCGGTGGCCGTGGCTGGGCCTGGGGTGGCCGGAGTCGACGGCGGCGAGCTCGGCTGCGGCCGCCGGGGTTCGGTCGTGCACGGAAACGTGGTTGGAGCTCGAAGGCGAGCGAGGCAAGGCGCTAGGGATGCTCTACGGGGCCTTACGAACTTGTTGGACTCGCCGGGGTGACCAAATGGTCACCGGAGCTGCGTCGACGGCGAGCTCGGCGACGGCGGAGGTTCGGCCGTGGTGGGAAACGGAGTTACGGCGCGGGAACGAGGGGGAGAAGGGAGGGAAACGGTGGCGGAGCTCACCGCGGTTGCAGCGGGCGTCGAAGCGGGCTCGGGGACGCACTGGAGACGGCGAATCAACGGCGATGGTGGTCGGAGCCCGAGGAGGAAGACGATGGCGACGGCGGCTCCACAGGGCGTCCGGCGTCTTGTGGCTTGACGGAGAGCTTCAGGGCGAGGGGGCGGAGCTCCTGCGCGAGTCGGGAAGGCGAGGGGAGGCCGGTGGCGGCGGCTATGGCGAACGGCGGCGATGGGTGCGTTCGGACACGGTAGAGAGAGAGCGAGGGAGAGGAGAGGAAGAACC
>NC_041382.1:489532089-489617933 GCF_002162155.2 Triticum dicoccoides
GGGGGGGGCGTGGCGTCGTTCCAGGGCATCCAGACGAGGAGGGGAGAGGCAGGCAGGCAGGCGAGCTGGTGGCGTGGCGCGGTGGCGCGCGCGCGCGCCGGGCACACTCCCCTCCCTCTGTCGAGGACGAAGACGACAGAGGAGGAGGCGGGCTGGGCCGCCTGCTGGCTGGGCCGGCCAGCTACTGCTGGGCTGCACAGGGAGGAGCCCCAGGTAAGATTCTCCTTCTTTATTTATTTTGTTTTCTAATTTCTGTCATTTGTTTTGATTTAAATAAAATATTAAATCAATTTATTACCTTATGCCAATTTTTGCAGGAGCTAGATATATTATTCCAGAGCTCCCCAACAGGTGGCATAATTTTTGGACATATATTAATATATATAACTAATATATTTCCAATGCAAATAGTTATGCATTAATTCCAAATGCCCAAAATAAATACCTATGAGCTCTTAAAAATATTGGTTTGGTTTTTATCTCTGTCCAATATTTTCAGAGAGCAACATGAGCATTTTCTTGGACCCTTTTGGAGAAATTTTTATTTGGGTCATTTTCAAAATGATTCTAAGGGTTTCACAAATCCCCATTTCAAGTTTCTGATGAAAGAGTAAACATGATGCAACACTCTAATGCATGACTAGCTAGGGTGTGACAACAACATACGTTTGTTCCCTTTGTCATCGGTATGTTACTTGCCTGAGATTCGATCGTCGGTATTATCATACCTAGTTCAATCTCATTACCGGCGAGTCTCTTTACTCGTTCCGTACTGCAACATCCCGCAACTAACTCATTAATCACATTGCTTGCAAGGCTTATAGTGATGTGCATTACCGAGAGGGCCCAGAGATACCTCTCCGACAATCGGAGTGACAAATCCTAATCTCGATCTATGACAACTCAACAAACACCATCGGAGACACCTATAGAGCATCTTTATAATCACCCAGTTATGTTGTGACGTTTGATAGCACACTAAGTGTTCCTCCAGTATTCTAGAGTTGCATGATCTCATAGTCATAGGAACATGTATAAGTTATGGAGAAAGCAATAGTAATAAACTAAACGATCATAGTGCTAGCTAACGGATGGGTCAAGTCAATCACATCATTCTCTAATGATGTGATCCCATTCATCAAATGAAAACTCATTTCTACGGTTAGGAAACTTAACCATCTTTGATTAATGAGCTAGTCAATGTAGAGGCATACTAGTGACACTCTGTTTGTCTATGTAGTCACACATGTACAAAGTTTCCGGTTTAATACAATTCTAGCAGGAATAATAAACATTTATCATGATATAAGGAAATATAAATAACAACTTTATTATTGCCTCTAGGGCATATTTCCTTCAGTCTCCCACTTGCACTAGAGTCAATAATCTAGATTACATAGTAATGATTCTAACACCCATGGAGTCTTGGTGATGACCATGTTTTGCTCGTCAGAGAGGCTTAGTCAACGGGTTTGCAACATTCAGATCCGTATGTATCTTGAAAATCTCCATGTCTCCCTCCTTGACTTGATCACAGATGGAATTGAAGCGTCTCTTCATGTGCTTGGTTCTCTTGTGAAATCTGGATTCCTTTGCCAAGGCAATTGCACCAGTATTGTCACAAAAGATTTTCATTGGACCTGATGCACTATGTATGACACCTAGATCGGATATGAACTCCTTCATCCAGACTCCTTCATTTGCTGCTTCCGAAGCAGCTATGTATTCCGCTTCACATGTAGATCCCACCACGACACTTTGCTTAGAACTGGACCAACTGACAACTCCACCATTCAATAAAAATACGTATCTGGTTTGTGACTTAGAGTCATCCGGATCAGTGTCAAAGCTTGCATCGACGTAACCATTTACAATGAGCTCTTTGTCACCTCCATAAACAAGAAACATATACTTAGTCCTTTTCAGGTATTTCAGGATATAATATTAGAAATGCTACAGAGCTCCCACTCACTTTCTTGTAAATACAGGCTTCTCCAAAAGTCTGTATAAAACCATATGCTTTGATCACACTATCAAAGCGTATATTCCAACTCCGAGATGCTTGCACCGGTCCATAAATGGGTCACTGGAGCTTACCCACTTTGTTAGCACCTTTTGGATCGACAAAACCTTCTGGTTGCATCATATACAACTCTTCTTTAAGATATCCATTAAGGAATGCAGTTTTGACATCCATTTGCCAAATTTCATAATCATAAAATGCGGCAATTGCTAACATGATTCAGACGGACTTAAGCATCGCTACGGGTGAGGTCTCATCGTAGTCAACTCCTTGAACTTGTCGAAAACCCTTCCGCAACAAGTCGAGCTTAGACAGTAACATTACCGTCAGCGGCAGTCTTCTTCTTGAAGATCCATTTATTATCTGTGCCTTGCCGATCATCGGGCAAGTCAACCAAATTCCACACTCTGTTCTCATACATGGATCCCATCTCAGATTTCATGGCCTCAAGCCATATTGCGGAATCTGGGCTCATCATCACTTCCTCATAGTTCGTAGGTTTGTCATGGTCAAGTAACATGACCTCCAGAACAGGATTATCGTACCACTCTGGTGCGGATCTTACTCTGGTTGACCTACGAGGTTCGGTAGTAACTTGATTAGTAGTTTCATGATCATCATCATTAGCTTCCTCACTAGTTGGTGTAGGAATCACTAGAACTGATTTCTGTGATGAACTACTTTTCAATTAGGGAGCAGGTACAATTACCTCATCAAGTTCTACTTTCCTCCCACTCACTTCTTTCGAGAAAAACTCCTTCTCTTGGAAGGATTCATTCTTAGCAACGAATATCTTGCCTTCAGATCTGTGATAGAAGGAGTACCCAACAGTCTCCTTTGGGTATACTATGGAGACACATTTCTCCGATTTGGGTTTGAGCTTATCAAGTTGAAGCTTTTTCACATAAGCATCGCAGCCCCAAACTTTAAGAAACAACAACTTGGGTTTCTTGCCAAACCACAGTTCATATGGTGTCGTCTCAATGAATTTTGAAGGTGCCCTATTTAACGTGAATGCAGCTGTCTCTAAAGCATAACCCCAAAACGATAGTGGTAAATCAGTAAGAGACATCATAGATCGCACCATATCTAATAAAGTGTGGTTACGACGTTCGGACACACCATTACGCTGCGGGGTTCCAGGTGGCGTGAGTTGCAAAACTATTCCGCATTGTTTCAAATGAAGACCAAACTCATAACTCAAATATTCTCCTCCACGATCAGATCATAGAAACTTTATTTTCTTGTTACAATGATTTTCTACTTCACTCTGAAATTCTTTGAACTTTTCAAATGTTTCAGACTTATGTTTCATCAAGTAGATATACCCATATCTGCTCAAATCATCTGTGAAGGTTAGAAAATAATGATGCCCGCCATGAGCATCAACACTCATTGGACTGCATACATCAGTATGTATTATTTCCAATAAGTCTGTTTCTTGATCCATTGTTCTGGAGAACGGAGTCTTAGTCATCTTGCTCATGAGGCATGGTTCGCAAGCATGAAGTGATTCCAAAATCCCATCAGCATGGAGTTTCTTCATGCGCTTTACACCAATATGACCTAAACGGCAGTGCCACAAATAAGTTGCACTATCATTATTAAACTTATATCTTTTGGCTTCAATACTACGAATATGTGTATCACTACTATCAATATTTGGTAAAAATAGACAACTCTTCAAGGGTGCATGACCATAAAATATATTACTCATATAAATAGTGCAACCATTATTCTCTGATTTAAATGAATAACCGTATCTCATCAAACAAGATCCATATATAATGTTCATGCTTAACGCTGGCACCAAATAACAATTATTTTGGTCTAAAACTAATCCCGAAGGTAGATGTAGAGGTAGCGTGTCGACAACGATCACATTGACTTTGGAACCATTTCCCACGCGCATCGTCACCTCGTCCTTAGCCAATCTTCGCTTAATCCACAACCCCTATTTCGAGTTGCAAATATTAGCAACAGAACCAGTATCAAATACCCAGGTGCTACTGCGAGCATTAGTAAGATACACATCAATAAGATGTATATCAAGTATACCTTTCACTTTGCCATCCTTCTTATCCGCCAAATACTTGGGGTAGTTCTGCTTCCAGTGACCGGTCCCTTTGCAGTAGAAGCACTCAGTCTCAGGCTAAGGTTGTAACACCCACGATGCGGCTATATCTCCCACGTGTCGGAGCACGACTTAGAGGCATAACCGCATTGTAGGCAATGTCGCAAGTGGGGTAATCTTTACACATCCCATGTACTGAATAAGAAAGAGGTACAGAGTTGGCTTACAATTGCCACTTCACACAATACATAAATATAGCATTACATCATCCAGATACAGACAAGGTCCGACAATGGAACCAAAATAAAGACAACCCCAAATGCAATAGATCCCCGATCGCCCCGATTGGGCTCCACTACTGATCAACTAGAAAAGAAAACAACACAACGAACACGATCTTCATCGAGCTCCTCCTTGAGCTCGGTTGCGTCACCTGCACGGTATCATCGGCACCTGCAACTTGTTTTGGAAGTAATCTGTGAGTCACGGGGACTTAGCAATCTCACACCCTCGCGATCAAGACTATTTAAGCTTATGGGTAGGATAAGGTACGAGGTGGAGCTGCAGCAAGCACTAGTATATATGGTGGCTAACTTACGCAAATGAGAGTGAGAAGAAAAGGCAAAGCATGGTCGTGAAATAGAAGTGATCAAGAAGTGATCCTGAAACCAGTTACGTTCAAGCATAACTCCAACACCGTGTTCACTTCCCGGACCCCGTCGAGAAGAGACCATCACGGCTACACACGCGATTGATGCATTTTAATTAAGTTAAGTGTCAAGTTCTCTACAACCGGACATTAACAAATTCCCATCTGCCCATAACCACGGGATGACTTTCGAAAGTTCATAACCCTGTAGGGGTGTCCCAACTTAGCCCATCACAAGCTCTCACGGTCAACGAAGGATATTCCTTCTCCCAGGGTGACCCGATCAGACTCAGAATCCCGGTTACAAGACATTTCGACAATGGTAAAACAACACTAGCAAAGCCGCCCGAATGTGCCGACAAATCCCGATAGGAGCTGCACATATCTCGTTCTCAGGGCACACTGGATTGTCCAAGGTTCCGGTAGGCCAGCCCAGAGTTGCCCCTGGTGGCCACCGGCAGCTGACAGGTTGGACCAACACTCAGAGGAGCACTGGCCCGGGGGGGGGGGGGTTAAAATAAAGATGACCCTCGGGCTCCGGAAACCCAAGGGAAAAGAAAAGGGCTAGGTGGCAAATGGTAAAACCAAGGTTGGGCCTTGCTAGAGGAGTTTTATTCAAGGCGAACTATCAAGGGGTTCCCATTATAACTCAACCGCGTAAGGAACGGAAAATCAAGGAACATAACACCGGTATGACGGAAACTAGGGCGGCAAGAGTGGAATAAAACACCAGGCATAAGGCCGAGCCTTCCACCCTTTACCAAGTGTATAGATGCATTAATTAAATAAGAGGTATTGTGATATCCCAACAATAACCATGTTCCAACATGGAACAAACTCCAATCTTCACCTGCAACTAGCAACGCTATAAGAGGGGCTGAGCAAAGCGGTAACATAGCCAAACAACGGTTTGCTAGGACAAGGTGGGTTAGAGGCTTGGCTTAGCAATATGGGAGGCATGATATAGCAAGTGGTAGGTATCATAGCATAGGCATAGCAATAAAGCGAGCAAGTAGCAAGCAAAGATAGAAGTGATTTCGAGGGTATGGTCATCTTGCCTGCAAAGTTCTCCAAGAAGACGAAAGCTTGATCCTCGAAAGCGTACTCAACGGGTCCTCGAACACGTACTCGTCTCCCGGCTCTACCCAAGGCAAGAACACAAGCAAAGGAAACCACAATCAACCATGGTGCAATGCGCAAGCAACATGATGCAAAACATGGCATGATATGTGGGATGTGATATGCAATGCATATGCATGCTCCGGAAGGAAAAGATTGAATCAGGCCTCAACTTGGCAAACCAAGTGCGCCGCTGGAAAGATGAGTTGATTTCGGTCGAAATCGATATAAAGATCACCGAAATCGGATGCACGGTTTGCAAATGGCAAGCAAAACAATAATGGCACTATTCTGCGATTAACAGCACGATGCCATCTAGAATGCAACGAGAAACTAGGCTACTGCACTCCAACAAAGCAACAAAGCACATGGCAGTGATCTACTCAAGAAGCTTGACAAAAGATGAACACTGAGCTACAGCTAAATCACACAATAGCAGGTTCAAACAATCATGGCAAAAGCGCAAAAGATAACAGCATCTCAGACTTGGTGAAAATAACATGTTAGGAATTAACACCAGGAAGCAATGTTTAGAGCAAGATAACAATATGCTACAGGAACATATCATGGCACAGCAAGGCATGGCATGAAACTACTCAAAGCATATAACAAAAGTCCCTTACTGACCATGAGCCAAAAAGGATCACCAGATATGATGGCACCCATGTAAACATAGCAAGTTTCGTCAACAAATTCAGACTTAGCAGAAAACTGGGCATGGCATAAACAGAGTTACGTAGGCATGTTCGCGAGCTTGACGCACTCAACACAAGGCATTGCATGACAATATAAGCATACACCCAGCAAGAAGACATGATCAAGAAGATATACATGGTAAGAACAATCTCATAGCATGCAAGGATCAACTACAACAACCTCGGCAAATTTGATTAACAAGTAAACAATCTGCCAGAAACATTTTATAGCAAAAGTAGAGCAATCTTGAGTCATGCTAGGGTACTCCATAATTTCAAACAAAAGCATGGATGGATAGAACATAACAATATCTCAAAATCATCCTTACTGAACATGCTCAAAAGAGTCATGGATCACTCTGTACCAACATGAATACATGGCATAAAAATAACATCAGGGAAATGACTTAGAAGAATTCTAAGTCTCTGAAATCAGCAACATCACGAGAGCTACTTTGCATGCTTGTGCTAGTCACCACATTGATCACAAAAATACATGGCATACACTCCTGTAAAGATGGCATGGCATAGCCCAAAACACATGTAGAGCTCATGCTCATATGCAGCACACAATAATCATGGCAAAAATGACAAATGCTCATAAACTGATAAGAAACATCACTTAACATTTTATAGCACTCTTTCAACAACATTTAGGGCATCAAGATGGACTCAAACAAACATGGTGCAATGGAATGAAATGAAGAGGGCATCATGATGAACATTTTGATAACTCATGCACGCAAAACAAAGCAGCGAGAACAAAGTTATGGCATGATGAACAGGACATAAAAATTACTTAGATACTCGGGACATAGTCGTTGTTTGAAAAAAAACAGTCGGGCGCTGAATAGCTAAAGTGTGCACTGGGCGAAGAATAAAGGGGGGGACGCTCACCAGATGGGCTCGGCCCAGAGAGGAGGAAGTAGGTGGGCCGGGGAAGTCGGGCTGGGCCGGTCGCATGCGGGGCCCACGAGGCCAGGGGTGGAGCTCCTCGTCCTCCTTGTGCACCCACACGAGAAGGGCGGTTACGGCGGCGCCAGGAGGAAGTTCGGCGAGGGGAGGTGTGGGCGGCGGGGCCTGGCGGGGATGGCGAGGTCGGAAATGGGTTGCCGGCGGCCAGATCCGGCCGTGGGCGGCCGGATCGGGGCACAGACGGCGCTCCGGCGAGCTAGCAAGTCGGCAAGGTCGGGAGAAAGCTCCGGCAACTGCACCAGGACCCGATGTCGCGCCTAGCGTCAGATCCGAGCCTGGGGGGATCTGATAGGGCGGCACGGGGTCACCGGCGCTAAGGAGAAAGGCGGCAAGGTCCGTAAGGTGACGGCGGCATAGGCGGGTACTCCGGCGAGGAGGCGGAGGCCACCGGCGATGGAGGCATGGGCGCGCGGGAGACCGGCCGAGCGGCGGGCGTGGTCGGGCTCTGATGGGCTCGCGCGGGCCGCGCGCGGGCTCGGGCGGGACGGCGCGGTGGGAGGCGCAGAGAGAAGTTGTCCGGCGTGTGGAGGTGGAGGTGGACATGTCCGGCGAGGAGAAGTTGTCCGGCGACGCGAAGAGGAAGATGTCTAGAGTTTCATCCGCGAAATTTTCGGGGGTGGGGGCTTATATATAGCTAGAGGGAGCTTGGATAGTCCAAATGAGGTGCAGTTTTCGGCCACGCGATCGTGATTGAACGACCGAGAGGATGAAGGGGGTTTGGATGGGTTTTGGGCCACTTTGGAGGGGTGTTGGGCTGCAACACACACGAGGCCTTTACGGTTCCCCGGTTAACCGTTGGAGTATCAAACGACGACCAAATGGCACAAAACTTGACAGGTGGTCTACCGGTAGTGAACCAAGGCCGCTTGGCAAATCTCAGTCCAATCTGAGAAAGTTTAACACCCGCACACAAAAAGAGGCAAAAGGAGGGCGTCGGAGGACATAGGAGTGTCGGATTGAGAAACGGACAACGGGGAAAATGCTCGGATGCATGAGACGAACACGTATGCAAATGAGATGCACATGATGACATGATATGAAATGCATGACACGCAAACAAATGTCAAGGCAACCACAGCAAATAACTGGAAGATACCTAGCACATTGGTCTCGGGGCGTTACAACACTCCACCACTACGAGAGGATCTCGTCCCGAGATCTAGAATGGCACCGGAGGGAAAACGGAAGAGAAAGAGAAGAGGTAAAACTAAGTTGCTTCTTTGAGAAATGAGTGAAACCAAAGAACCTTGCGAGGTTGAACAACTTCGAGAAAAGAATACAATGGAGACGAAAAAAATTGAAAACACTCCATTAGAAAAGAGGAAACAAGGAAGAACAAATTCGGACAGCACTCCATTTTAAAAGTGATATGAAACTTGATAAGGCGAAAAGAACTAGAGCAGATGACACAACACTCCGGTTAAATGGATAAGCATGAAAAGAACATGATCCTCACAATTCGAGATGATGAGAGGAGAGGGCAACAACACAATGCCTCCGGAAGAAATCAAAGAAATGAATTAAGGGAACGGGGAAGAAAAAAACATCTTCTACCTCCAATGAGCTTGCAAAGGCATCTTAAGGAGAAGGGTCGAACGGAGTTGTTGGAAAACCAACACTGAAAAGAGTAAGCTTGTTGTGGGCTTATGGAAAACATCTCAAAACTATGAGGTGAAATAAAAACTGCCACTAACGGAAAATAATGGGTTGGATTGATATGAACAAGGAGATGAGAAACTTATTTCACCAGGAGGATAAACGAAGAACTTGGGTCATTTATGAACACCATAAATAGCAACAACCCTTAGGGAAAAGCTTAAGGTTAAATATAAACCAAGATAACTCGAATGAAGAGATTGGTGGATTTAAAATATCTCATTCCTGACAACTTTTTAATCATGAAACATGAAGGGAAATTGTCAAGAAAGACATAACACCATCTCAAAAGATAAGTTAGACAGAATTGCAATGAGGATTGCAAGATGAAGAATGCTTGAGCTCCCTTGAAAAGAATCTCAATCAACACTTCGAGAAGGAATTAAATCCTTTATGAACCATCATGTAGCGCCTCCATGAAGAACTCCGGTAAACAAAAGGATAACGAAAAGAAAGAGAAGTTGAAAACACAAGGTGAAACCTTGTAATGATTTAGATGGAGCTTCACAACGCGATAATGCAGAAAAACTTAGAACTCCGGAAAGAAAGATGAACAAATGAGATCAAGAATTTTGATGAACCTTGGAATAAGAAATTAATCACTTGGATGGAACAAGAATAATAATTACATTATGCTTGTTTGACATACTACTTTTTCTCGTAGAAAGGATTAGGATAGATATAACGCAAACTTGAGAAGGTCTTCCACGAACCACCGGTAGGATTTTAAACAACGAATACATTGATATGATAAACGAAGGAAGAAGAATCTTGGAAGAACCACCGTACGAATTGAAAATGAACAAAGAAAAGATAAAGAAACACCGGGAAGAATTAGCAAATGAACAAAGATGCTTGCTAGGATTTAGATACATGAGAACGAAGAGATCATGAACTGATTAGAGGATATCTGAACGATGCACCGGTAAGATTTAGAGAAAGAGAGCTGAAAGCTAAGAATGAATAATTCTGAGATGATGGCCTCCGGATAATCAAACTGAAAAATACTCCTAAATTGCTCCGGATGGGTGAAAAGAATATCTCACAATCAAAAATAATTATGAGAGGATGGCATAAGGATAGCACCATGAATCTCCGAGAGAAAGCACAAGATTTAGAGGAAACACTTCTTCGGTCTTCAACTGTAGATAATGACGATGAGAAACACCACTTTGAATTGTTGAGGCACTCCAGGATGAAGAATAGAAAGGTTGAGTCGACGGTGATAAGAATTTGACAGATCTTGGAGAAAAACATTTGACTGATGACAGTTCATTCTTACGTCAAACTCTAATTTTTTTAAGAATAACTCCGGTAAAATTGGAAGAGTTAGTAAGATCCTGGGAAAAGACCTGTGGGTTAGGGCCCACTCAAAAGAAACACCGTTGAAATGATTACTTGAAAGATATTGCACATGTTGATTTAAATGGCTTGAATGAGATGACAACCTCAAGATATCTTTAGCACTCCGGAACAATTGAATAGCGAGAAGTGGAACGATAATAAGGTGCACCGGCATGGAAACCATTTGAAACGATTTAAAGGATATGATCAACACCAAAAGCTTGAATATAATCCACCGGAGCAGAAAAGAATGGAGAATGATGAACGAGTAGAGCATCTTCATGAGAAACACCGGGTAAGAACATCAAGCAAAAAGAATGGAGAGACTTCCCATCAATAAAAGGATACTCGATTAAGTGATCTGAGTCCTTGAAGAAAAAGGGGTTGGTGGGTGGGAAAACAAAGACAAATTGGGGGCGGATGAAACGAGCACCGTTGAGAGAACTTATAATTGAACTTGGAGGTGTTTAAATGATCGGATCCACTTGAAGGGAAAACACGCCGGTTGAAACGGATTGACATGACAATCTCGATTATCATGAAGGATTGGTATTCACATAGAAGTATGAGAACAATGCTTAGAAAAGGTATGGAATCAACACTTGACTTTGAAGCAACTTGAATACCACAATCAAAACAAAACAAAGATTGGCTTGCAGAATAAGCCGGAACAAACATATGATAGAGATTTCATCCAAAGTTTTCGTGGTGGGGCCCACACGGGCTCGATCGTACAACACCATCATGTACAAGGCAGTGCACATGACATACGAAGCGTCCCCGAGTCAGCATAGCCAAGGACTCTTTAAGACACAACGAGACCACTATAAAACCAACCGTGGATAGGCGGACCACTAGATGTCGAACCCCAATTTCATATCATACATCTGTCGGAAAGATATCCTAAGAGCTACTTGAATTCCCACTTATACACTCCCCAAACTTTGCAGTTGTGCAATTATGTTTTGGGGATACACGTGAAGCATAATATCTCACCCAAACTAACAATACCTATATCTAGCTGTATCCATCCTTCAACACATAACCAAAAAAACTTCGGAAATCGTGTACCTCAACCTTCGAAAAGCATCCGTTATACGAGTTATGGCAATACTCCCGAACTCGCGCCACAGTACTGGGTGGCCTCGAGGTTATCTCACCAACAACTACATAAAAGAGATTTTCTATGTCGGCCGAACTCAGGTATTCCAAAACTGAAACGATAAAATTGTGATGACAACACCTCAGAGCTCAACTCCCCGACACACTGCCACAACCCCTAAATGTCAGGAGGCACCAAGAACAATGTTCTCATGACAAAACCATCAGAACGATTCCAAGATACCTGCGTAATCCTAATTTTTTTAGTGAAATTTGAGAAGAGAAGAGTCAAAATTGTACGTCAGGAGGCCTCACCAGAGCGACAAAGGGACTGAGAAGTAAAAAGAATCCTACTCTCCGATAAATATAATCCTATAGAACTCAAAACATTTTTCCAGACTCAACAACTGTGACGCCCTCAATGCGGCTATATCTCCCACGTGTCGAAGCATGACTTAGAGGCATAACCGCATTGAAAGCAATGTCGCAAGTGAGGTAATCTTCACACAACCCATGTAATACATAAGGGAAAAAATACATAGTTGGCTTACAATCGTCACTTCACACAATACATGAATAAAGCATTACATCATCCAGATACAAACAAGGTCCGACTACGGAACCAAAATAAAATAAGACTACCCCAATGCTACACAGATCCCCGATCGACCCCAACTGGGCTCCACTACTAATCAACTAGAACGAAACAACACAAGGGACAAGATCTTCATCGAGCTCCTCCTTAAGCTTGGTTGCGTCATCTGCACGGTTCAACGGCACCTGCAAGCTGGTTTTCAAAGTATCTATGAGTCACAGGGACTTAGCAATCTCACACCCTTGCGATCAAGACTATTTAAGCTTATAGGAAGGGTAAAAGGTATGAGGTGGAGCTGCAGTAAGCGACTAGCATATTTGGTGGCTAACATACGCAAATGAGAGCGAGAAGAGAAGGCAAAATTACGATCGAACAACTATGATCAAGAAGTGATCCTAGGACAACCTACATCAAGCATTACTTCAACACCGTGTTCACTTCCCGGACTCCGCCGAGAAGAGACCATCACATTTACACACGCGGTTGATGTATTTTAATTAAGATCAACTTCAGGTTTTCTACAACCGGACATTAACAAATTCCCATCTGCCCATAACCGCGGGCACGACTTTCAAAAGTTCAAAACCCTGCAGGGGTGTCCCAACTTAGCCCATCACAAGCTCTCACGGTCAATGAAGGATATTCCTTCTAGCAGGAAGACCCGATCAGGCTCGGAATCCCAATTACAAGACATCCTCGACAATGGTAAAACAAGTCCATCAAGACCGCCCGATGCGCCGACATCCTGATAGGAGCTGCACATATCTTGTTCTCAGGGCAACACCGGATGAACACTACATACAGCTAAAACCAGCCCTCAAGTTTCCCCGAGGTGGCGCCGCAAGTGGCTCTAGTTCGGACCAACACTTAGACAAGCACTGGCCCGGGGGGGTTAAAATAAAGATGACCCTCGGGATGCGCGAATCCCAAGGGAAAAAGGCTAGGTGGCGAATGATAAAATGAAGGTTGGGCCTTGTTGGAGGAGTTTATTCAAGGCGAACTGTCAAGGGGTTCCCATTATAACCCAACCGCGTAAGGAACGCAAAATCCGGGAACATAACACCGATATGACGGAAACTAGGGCGGCAAGAGTGGAACAAAACACCAGGCATAAGGCCGAGCCTTCCACCCTTTACCAAGTATATAGATGCATTAATTAAATAAGAGATATTGTGATATCCCAACAAGTAAACATGTTCCAACAAGGAACAACATCTCCATGTTCCAAGAGGGAACAAACTTCAATCTTCACCTGCAACTAACAATGCTATAAGAGGGGCTGAGCAAGGCGGTAACATAGCCAAACAACGTTTTGCTAGGACAAGGTGGGTTAGAGGCTTGGGTTAACAATATGGGAGGCATGATAAGCAAGTGGTAGGTATCGCAACATAGGCATAGCAAAAGAGCGAGCAACTAGCAAGCAAAGATAGAAGTTATTTCGAGGGTATGGTCATCTTGCCCGAGATCCCGCAAGGAAGAATAACGAGTCCACAAAGAAGACAAACAGACGTAGTCGAACGGTTCCTCACAAACGCGACGTTATCGGAACGAACCCGAAGAAGCAACACCGGAAAGAAGCACACAACATAGTCAACAACCACTACAACAACATGGCATGATGCACAACAAGTATGATGCATGTCCGGTTTAAAGAAGCATGGCATGGCAAAGTGCACAAACAATCCTACAAATTAAGTGGAGCTCATTATGCAACGGAGTTGCATATTGACGAAACACCACATGACTAATTAGTTCTCTCTCGGTTATGTACCCAACAATATTAAATGTTGTTAAACATGGCAAGAAGGTGAAGCAAAGTAAAACTATCTATCTAGTCAAGTTTAAATGAGGCCGGAAGCAACGAACAACAATTCCGGTAAATCCCCATATGCATAAATTAGGTTTGGTACTGTTCTTCCCTAAACCATATTTTATAGTTATTAAACATGCAAGATGATGCCATCATGTTAAACTAGGCAAAATTCTGCCCCATTTACATATAAAGATTATTTAACACTGAGCTACGGTTAATTAGTTATGAATTTAAACATTTTAGCAAGTTATTTAAGCAAATTTAAACAAACAACATTTTAAACATTTCAAAGATAGATGAAAGTTGCATATTATTAAACTAGACAAAATTCTAAGCAACTTTCATATATAATTTATTTTAAACCGATGCACGGTTCGTGAGATAATAAATGCATGAACATGAGGTTCTTTTCTGCAAAACTGACGTTCTCTGGGAAAAATAGGAAAACATTCTATGTAGAAAAAACAGGATACGGGCCAGATCTGGTTGGCCCATCAGTGCACAGGAGGGGCTGGGAGGGGGTCTCTCACCATGGGCCTCGGCCCAGCTGGATGGAGCAGTGGTCAGCTGGTGCGCTGGGCCTTGGCGCCGAATGCGACCCAGGCACGCAGGAGGCAGGCTGCCTGGAGCTGGGCTCGTCTCGCTCCTCGATCCCGCCTGGATCGAGCGAGGGGGTGCGGGGGCCGCGGTCAACGCGCAGGGCGCGCTCGAGATGAACAGGGGGCAGTCGAGGCAGGGGCCGCGGGCGCAGGAACTTGGTGCTGCCGTGGATGCAGGCGAGGAGGACGACTGAGGGAGTCCTGGATTAGGGGGTGTTCGGGTAGCCGGACTATACCTTCAGCCGGACTCCTGGACTATGAAGATACGAGATTGAAGACTTCGTCCCGCGTCCGGATGGGACTTTCCTTGGCGTGGAAGGCAAGCTTGGCGATGCGGATATTCAAGATCTCCTACCATTGTAACCGACTCTGTGTAACCCTAACCCTATCCGGTGTCTATATAAACCGGAGGGTTGTAGTCCGTAGGACATCAACTCCATATACAACAATCATACCATAGGCTAGCTTCTAGGGTTTAGCCTCCTTGATCTCGTGGTAGATCTACTCTTGTACTACCCATATCATCAATATTAATCAAGCAGGAGTAGGGTATTACCTCCATCGAGAGGGCCCGAACCTGGGTAAAAAGATCGTGTCCCTTGTCTCCTGTTACCATCCGGCCTTGACGCACAGTTCGGGACCCCCTACCCGAGATCCGCCGGTTTTGACACCGACATTGGTGCTTTCATTGAGAGTTCCTCTGTGCCGTCGCAATGAGGAAGGATGCCTCCTCCCGTCTTTAAAGACGGCGCCGTTGCTAAGGGAGCCTTGGCTGTCGGCCAAACTCTCCGGCTAGGTGGTTTCCTCATGACCGCCTGTTCGGCTGTTGCACCGACGGTGACCTCTCGGGTCATCAAAAGCAACCTACATGTCAGCTCGGAGCTCGCCGAGCAGCTAGATCCAATGGAGCTCTCTTCCGTAAACGAGCTCTTGGATCGCATCGCCGCCCTGGGGGTCGCTACGGATTACGACTAGGTTGGTCTTGAACCCGATCTAAGAGAAATTAACTCTCCCCAAGTCACCCACCACGTTGCCGTGGTAGAGGCGTAGTGCGGCGACCCTTCATCTATTTTAAGGATTAGCTACGTCCGAATTCCCGACCCCTCCAAGATGGATACCTGCGGAGAGGAGGATGTAACTCAAGACCTAAGCTTAGGATCAGGCAACGGGCTAGATTCGTTGGACAACATCCAAGAATCCGAACTTCAGAGTTCGGAAACTCTTCGGCCTCCGAATCTTGGATTGGGTGAGGTTTCAGATTCAACGACACCCGCCCACCCGAACATAAGCGATCTCTCCCAAATCAGGCAGAGGCCCGAGGAAACAGTACATCATTACTGGGCCAGATTCCTCCTGGTTATGAACAGGATAAAGGATTGCCGCGAGGGAGACGCGATCTCAATTTTCTGCAGTAATTGCACGGATGAGGGAATCCTTAACGCCATAAGTCATCGTGATATTACACGCTTCGCTGACTTGGCGTCCATAGTACAAAAATACTGTGCGATGGAAAGCGCCTGGAAAACCGAAATAAAATTTTGGGATAATCCGGCCTCGAATAGTAATCCCGTCCGAACTAAGAGGGTGCATCATCATAGGACACCCGGGATAAACACCAAAAAGCCAAAACCCTCTACAGGGCATGGAACCGTACTGGAAAGGTGGCTTGATGGACCCTGTAGAATTCACAGTACAGAGGACACCACACCAACTCACAACCTTAGAGCATGTTGGATACTCCGGCAGGTGGCCAGAATTGGCGAGGACCTCTTAATTTTGGAGGCCGCAGAAAGCCAGCCCGAGGACACCAGTACCGTTCTCACTCACAGTCTTCGAGACTTTCGCATCAAACAATATGCGAAAAAGAACACTCTGCAGCCTCGCCGAAGTCTATCAAGTTGCAACAATAAATCCATGGAGCGACGCTGCTATTACCTTCAACGCAAGTGATGAACCTAGATTCCGAACAGCCCGAGCACCAGCCGCATTGGTCCTCAGTCCCATAGTGGACGGCTTTCGCCTCGCCAAGGTGCTCATGGATGGAGGCAGCGGACTGAACCTCATTTATGAGTTAACCCTTCAATAAATGGAAATAGACTGGAACCGCATCGAGCGAAGCAGCACAACCTTTAGAGGAATAATCCCCAGTCGGGAAGCGCGCTGCACAGGAAAAATCACACTAGATGTGGTGTTCGGCACGCCGGATAATTACAGGTCCGAAGAAGTCATGTTTTAGGTGGCCCAGTTCAAAAGAGGAGATCACGCTTTACTAGGGCGGGAAGCATTCACAATCTTCGAAGCAATACCCTATTACGGGTACATGAAGCTTAAGATGCCCGGGCCGAACGGAATTATCACTCTAGCTAGTGATCCGGACATAGCACTTCGCGCCGAAAACAAGACGGCCGCATTAGCCCTTGAGGCACTATCCGAAGCCTTAGCGGCCGAGGAACTGACTGCGCTGCGCTCCACGGTTAACAGGGATGATGTGATACTCGACAAGAGATCCAAATCCACATCCTTCAAGCCAGCTGACGAAATAGTCAAATTCCAGGTCCACCCAACGGACCCCAATAAAACAGCTTCCATCGGGGCACGACTGAACCATGATGTAGACGCCGCACTGTGAGAGTTCCTACGAGAGAACTGGGACATTTTCGCCTGGCACCCTTCAGACATGCCAGAGATCCCACGCAGGCTGGCCGAACACAGCTTAAATATCCTAAAAGGATTCAAACCTGTCAAACAAGCCCTTCGGCATTTTTCCGAACCCAAGAGACAGGCTATGGGAGAGGAGCTACCCAAGCTATTGGAGGCCAGATTCATTAGAGACATAAAACATCCGGACTGGCTAGCAAACCTGGTGATGGTACCAAAGAAGGACAAATCCTGGCGCCTGTGTGTTGATTTTAAAGACCTTAACAAGGCTTGCCCAAAGGATCCCTTCCCCCTCCCCCGTATCGATCAAATTATTGATGCCACCGCAGGACACGATTCGTTGTGTTTCCTCGACGCATACTCTGGTTACCATCAAATCAAGATGGCAGAATCAGACCAAGCCGCAACAGCATTCATCACACCATACGGCCCATTCTGCTTCAACACAATGCCCTTCGGGCTGAAAAACACTGGCGCAACATATCAGCGCATGATCTAGACATGTCTGGCAAACCAGATCGGCAAAACAGTGGAGGCCTATGTGGATGATGTTGTCGTCAAATCAAGACATGTCGAATCTCTAGTAGACGACTTGAGGCTTACATTCGATAACCTCCGAAAATATGACATCAAGCTCAACCCGGAAAAATGCGTCTTCGGCGTTCCAGCCGGAAAGCTCTTGGGCTTCATTGTATCCGGTAGAGGAATTGAAGCAAATCCAGCCAAGATCCGAGCCCTGTCACAATTGGATATCCCAAAGGACCTCAAACAAATACAAAAATTAACCGGATGTGTGGTGGCTTTAAGCCGCTTCATCTCCCACTTGGGAGAAAAGGCACTACCCCTCTATCACCTCCTTCGGTGCACCGAACACTTCGAGTGGACGGATGCCGCCACGGCCGGACTTGATGAAATAAAAGCCATATTGGCAACAAACCCAGTCCTGGCCGCGCCGAACACCGGCGAACCAATGTTATTGTACATTGCAGCAACACATCAAGTCGTCAGCGCAGTGCTCGTTGTCGAGCGGGAAACAGATGGACACAAATTCCCCCTTCAAAGGCCGGTCTACTACGTGTCCACTGTCCTCACTCCATGCAAATCACGGTACCCGCATTATCAAAAGATTGCATACGCGGTATTCATGGCATCCCGGAAGCCACGACACTACTTTCAAGAGTGTTCCATAAAGTAGCCTCGGAAGTACCACTCAATGATATTATCAACAACCATGATGCAACGGGCCAGATTGCAAAATGGGCCATCGAGCTCCTCCCGTTCGATATAACGTATAAGCCACGGCGAGCTATTAAATCGCAAGTTTTGGCCGACTTCATCGCAGAATGGACGGAGGCCGAGCTCCCTAAAGAGTACGGCACATATTCGAACTAGATTATGCATTTCGACGGCTCCAAAATGTTGGCCGGACTGGGGGCTGGCGTCGTCCTGACGTCCCCCACAGGAGACACAATCCAATATGTGCTCCAGATCATGTACATGGATTCCAACAATGCAGCCGAATATGAGGCCCTCCTACATGGTCTCCGGATAGCAGTATCCATGGGTATCCAACGCCTAGAGGTACGCGGGGATTCAAACCTCGCGATATCCCAAATAAATGGAGACTTCGACGCCAAGGACCCAAAAATGGCAGCTTACCGCAACGCCGTCCTAAAAATGTCAGCTCGGTTCGAAGGGCTGGAGTTTCACCATATAGCCCGAGAAAACAATCAAGCAGCGGACGTCCTGGCACGCATCGGAGCAAAATGTGATGCAGTCCCCCCAACATCTTTTTGGAAAGATTGTTCAAGCCATCCGTAGCATGGGAGGGGGAACCCGCAAATAACAGCCCGGACCCATCCGCACCACTCGACGCCGAACAATCTGACACAATTGGCGGCTCTGCCAATGAAATTACACCTTCAGCCCACGTAATAATGGCGGTTATCGCCCCATGGACAGAACCACTCCTAGCCTACCTTACTAGGCAGGAACTCCCGGAGGACCAAAACGAGGCCCGCTGCATAGTGCTGCGATCTAAAGCCTATAGAGTCCACGAGGGAGAGCTTTATAAGAAAAGCACTACCGGAGTCCTTCAAAGGTGCATCTCCGAAGAGGAAGGGCGGAACCTTCTGGCTGAAATTCATGCTGGACTCGGTGGTCACCACGCCGCTGATCGGTCCCTTGTTAGCAAGGCTTTCCGTACAGGCTTTTATTGGCCGACGGCCCGGGCAGACGCTCAGGGCCTAGTCCAACGATGCGCTGGTTGCCAACTCTTTGCCAACCAAAGCCATATGCCACCCACCGCACTCCAAACTATACCCATCACCTGGCCTTTTGCGGTCTGGGGGCTTGACATGGTCGGACCCCTTAAAGGTGGGACCGATAGGAAAAAATACTTACTGGTCATGGTGGATAAGTTCACCAAATGGATAGAAGCCAAACCTGTTAAAACGGCCGAATCCGGACCTGTGATAGACTTCATATCCGGGGTTGTACACAGTTATGGCGTCCCCCACAGCATCATAACCGATAACGGTACAAAATTTACCGCCGACGAGGTAAAACTCTGGTGCAAAAACATGGGCATCAAGCTCGATTATGCTTCCGTCTATCACCCACAAACCAACGGCCAGGTCGAACGTGCAAATGGTCTTATCATGAGCGGCATTAAACCCAAACTGGTGCGGTCCCTCAAGGAATCTAACACGCACTGGGTAGAGGAGCTCGACTCCGTGCTATGGGGGCTGCGGACCACGCCAAATCGCACCAGCGGATACACACCATTTTTCGTGGTGTACGGCACAGAGGCAGTTCTGCCCTGCGACATAATTCATGACTCACCTAGAGTGCGCATGTACGAAGAAAGAGAAGCTGAGCTCGATCGGCAGGACAACTTGGACGCCTTGGAGGAGGAGCGTGACGTGGCAAAAGCCCATTCTGCATTTTATCAACAGCAGGCCCGAAGATATCAAAGCAGAGAAGTACGGGCCAAAAATTACAATGTTGGCGAACTAGTTCTACGCCTGCCGGATAAGAAAAAGGACAAACTCAAGCCCATGTGGGAAGGTCCATTCATAATCGACCAAGTCCTGACTGGTGGGGCGTACCGCCTGCGAGATGCGTCGCATAACCGACTCGAGCCGAACCCGTGGAACGCCACCCGTCTCCGAAGATTCTATGCCTAGCACCGGATTTTGTGTTCGTCTCCTTCCTCTGTCCATTTTTTGCATTTTTCGGTCTTACATTTCTCTCCTTCCCCCCTTTTCTTTTATAGCCCTTAAAGGCTCATCTAGTGGCGCGCCACTCACGCTCATTAAACCAGGGGCTTCTTTAACAGAAGCTTATTTATACGGGCTTCACGCCCAACACATGCGTCAAACTTCCGCATGTACCTTTTTCTTCACCATTATATGCATCGATATGACTTAAGTTTTGGCCAAGCTGGGTTGCCTGGCTCCTGTGCTTACCCCTACGTTCCCGATTGTTCGGCTAGGCGGTAAAGGGAGCACCTCTGCGATTGTTACTGCCGGGTCAGCCGGATGTGTACCTCAGACTGGGTGAAGCCGAAAGCTAACGTTCTTAAGAGAATATTCGGTCGGTGAAATAAAAGATGATCTTTTTACTCATTTTATGCGCCCCCAGATGCTTTTTTCTGCGTCTTTTCACGCAGTCCGGAGATGCACTTTAGGGCATGCCTCCCAGCGAAAGGAACCCCTAACGGAACTATTCTCTCTAGAAGATGTTTCTTACTAACCATGTAATATAACATAACTAGTTGGGCACTTGTCTGATAAAGCACTAATGACCCCTACGCCTGGTCTCCATGCATACCCCGGTTCTTATATAACCGCTATGGTATTCGGACACACTCCGGACCGTCAGGTCCCGAGGTTGAAGCGAAAAGGTCGGCAACGACAAACGATCTACAATCCGGCTAGAAGGCATTACACATGTCAATTCAAAATTACATAGTCATTCTGACTGATTGTATTCCTCTTCTATACCATCTAACAGGCTGTCTAATTTATAGTCCTGCTGGGAATACTTCGCGGCCAACTCTACTTGGCCATATACTAAGCTTACAGGGATCTCCTTCCCGTCAGGCCCCACTGGTCCGACCTCGGCCATGTGGTTTAGGTCAGACTTCGTAAAACGGGTCTTCGCCATGGCCCAGGCCTCCCTAGCGCCTTGTCGGCATGCCGATATCTTCCACAACTGGAAGCACCGCCGAGCTCCCTTCAGCTTCTCCGCAAGCTCTCCAAGGCCCTCGGGCATGGAGTGGGCAGGCCATAAGGCTTGGGCAACGCTTCGCATCACCTGCCGAATTCGCTCGTGCAGTTGTGAGAGTTCGGGAAGAAGGTCACCCGTAGAACCGGGCATCTCCTCTGCAGGATGACCTGTGAGCATACCTACAGACATTACTCTGTTAGTCAACTTCCTCGCCGAACTCTTTTTTTCAAAGTTCGTTCAAGCACTTACTAAATATGTCGCGTCGAAGCCGCTGATTCTCCTTCGTGGAGTCCGACAGCTGGCCACGAACATCTTTAAGTTCGACGTCCAGCTTGGTGTTGGCATCCTGAAGATCATTCTTCTCTCGCCTCACCTTTGTCAACGTACTCTCACCGGCCTTTAGCCGGGGTAAGAGTTGTTGCTTTTCCGGATCAAGTCCGGCGCCATCTGCAATATGATTTGTCAGATTTGCACCCACACCGCACAATACTAATCTTTCGAAGTGTATCTTACCTGAGGGGGTCTCTTTGGGCTCCCCTGCTATGGCTAGTGCGGCCTCTAGTTGGGCCTTGCACTTTTCCATCTCCTGGGACAGTACGGTATTCTTCTCTGTAAGAACCTGCATTTTAAATGATCCTTAAATCAGTTGCTCTAACTGTTTCAAGTCTCGGGGGCTACTGGTATATATATATTTGACCAAAATTTTCTTACCCGTATGTCTTTTACATACTGCTCCGTGGCTCTGGCTAAACCATTTTGAGCGGCACAGAGGTACGCATCTCCCGAATTAAAGGCATCAAAGCCTCTTGGGAGAAACAAGCGTCGCGTAGAACTGTCCGGCGACGCCTGTGGTTCATGGCACTCTCCACTTCAGAATTTGTGGCAGACAGCCTGTCCGCATCCTCTGTCGGAGGAGCGTCCGGTGCGCGCCTTGTGCTCGCCTCCGCTTCCTGGCCAGACGTTGGAGCCTGGCTGGTGGAGGCGCGATTGGCAACCTCTCCGGATATAGTCCGGCGAGGTCTCTTCGTTCTGAAGATAACACGAACGTTAATACGCCCTGACAGAATAACACCAGGGAAACAGAGGGTGCGCTATACCTTTGCGCCGGCATCCCAGTCCGGACTACATTCCTTTTTTCCCCACGGGGCCCTGCGGCCCCTCGTTGGCTAGCCGCCGCAGGTTTGGCCTCCCGCCTCGGAAATCTCCCCTGCAAAACACGGTTGTCATCAGAAACACCGGAATACGTGAGAATGGAATCTCTCTCAAGGGAATGAGACTCCGGTTTCTGTCACCTGGGAGGCCGGGATTAACCCTGGGTAATCAGCCGTAATGGCTACCAAGGTATTGTCCTTGCTTAGTTGATGGAACACCCCGTCGATAAGCTCCACCGATATATCCGGATCCTCTTTGGAGTCCGGATCGAGGGACCGTTCTGGGTCCTCGGGCTGTGGAGGGCGGCTATTTATATCCTTTACCTCCTGTCGCAGTTCCTGCATTGAGGTCGTTAGACTACATATCTAACCGTGGGAGTATAAAACAAATGGGCAAGCGGAATTGTTCACTTACCCAACTTGGAGGATCGTACATAGTAAATCCGGCCCGCGGGTTGACGCGGAGGAATTCCTCCTTTTCTCCCTTGTACAAAGAGGATAAGATCTTTACTAGGGCAGCGGCAGAGGCCGGCCCCTTACGACCGTAATGGGTGGCGTCATCCTCCCCGTTGAAATCCCACATGGGGTGGCCTCTATATTGAAGCGGCTGCACCCCCGCATAATGCATGCGGCCATGACTCCAATCATGGTTAGTCTGGAATGAGCCAACAGTCTTATCCGGCCCATTAGGTAAAGGACGTCTCTGTCGCTTTCTCTCTGAGAGCTCCGCGAACGCCAGCTCAAGCGTTTCTTCAATGGAGCACTGTTGAACTCAGGGAGACCGACTCGGATAGGGTCCGGTAGCGAGACGTCATCTATGTAAAACCATTCCGAAGGCTAGTCCTCGGACGCCTTCTTTGGGGTTCCGGATAGGTATCCGGTCCCGGCGATGCGCCATACTTCGGCTCCGCGCACTTGGTATATAGACCCCTCTTGAGAACGGGGCACCAGGCAGAATAACCTCTTCCACAGCGCGAAATGAGCCTCAACGCCTAAAAATAGCTCGCAAAGGGCGACGAAACCCGCAATATGTAATACGGAGGCGGGCGTGAGATTGTGCAGCTGGTGGCCGTAGAACTCCAGAAGCCCGCGGAGAAATGGATGAATTGGAAATCCTAGTCCCCTTATTAGATAGGGGACGAGGCACACCCGCTCTCCTCTAGAAGGATTGGGAGTGCTCTCCGCTTGTTTTCCGCCATTGTAGGTGGCGAGACCGGCTCGGACCGGGACCATGTATGCCTGAGGGAGAAATCCCTTGGCCTGAAGCGACACTAACTCGCTATGCGGGATGGTGCAACTCTCCCAGTCCCCGGGTTTGGGACCGGAGGAGCGAGGGGAGGAACTGCGACGGCTGGCCATGTTGGAATGGACCTTTGCTGGAAGCGCTCTGATGATAACTCATGGAGAGGAGAAGATGTGGTTTGGACCTAAATCCCCATCCCGTTAAATAGGCGGATCGTTTATACGGCTAGGGGTGTGGATGTGAAAACGCCCCGGCTTTTCGCATTCGTTTGATGCGTGGAAGACGACCATTATTGGGTGTGGAAGCCGAGGAGCACTACATTACAAAAATCAGACATTATTCCTACAGGTACACAGGATTTGGAGAAGAACCCGCCTTGCAATGCCGAACAATCTACACGCCGGACTCGTCATCATTGAAGCCTAGTTCGAGGGCTACTGAGGGAGTCCTGGATTAGGGGGTGTTCGGGTAGCCGGACTATACCTTCAGCTAAAGATACAAGATTGAATACTTCATCCCGCGTCCGGATGGGACTTTCCTTGGCGTGGAAGGCAAGCTTGGCGATGCGGATATTCAAGATCTCCTACCATTGTAACCGACTCTGTGTAACCCTAACCCTATCTGTGTCTATATAAACCGGAGGGTTGTAGTCCGTAGGACATCAACTCCATATACAACAATCATACCATAGGCTAGCTTCTAGGGTTTAGCCTCCTTGATCTCGTGGTAGATCTACTCTTGTACTACCCATATCATCAATATTAATCAAGCAGGAGTAGGGTATTACCTCCATCGAGAGGGCCCGAACCTAGGTAAAAACATCGTGTCCCTTGTCTCCTGTTACCATCCGGCCTTGACGCATAGTTCGGGACCCCCTACCCGAGATCCGCCGGTTTTGACATCGACAACGACTCCGGCAGGGTCAACAGGGCGAGGACGACGGCGACCGGACGTGGGAGCGGGCGAGGGGATCAGTTGGGTTCGGATCCGGTGGCCGGCGCCTTGTTGTGAAGCAGAGGAAGCCATGGACTTGGTTTCTCTACTGATGCAGCGGCGACGGGGAGGCAGCAGCGGAGGACGACGGGGTCCTGACCAGGACGGAGTTTTCCGGCGACGACGAACTGCAGAAGGCGGACTTGATGCAGGAGAGAGGTGGAGGCGTGGATTCGGTGAGGCGGCGGAGTCCCTTCGACGGCCATGGCGCCTGGCATGCTCCCTGTTGCAGCAGTATAGAGAGAAAGAGAGAGATGTGAGAGGAGGGAGTAGACGGCAGGGAAGGGGAAGAAGGGGCGCATGAGGGGCTCGGGTTGGCCGGCCGATGATACCAAGGTGGGAGGAGGCTGCAGGCTTCGGTGGTTGGCTGGGCGAGGGGATCGAGGGAGATCGGGCGAGGGGATCCCGAGGAAGAGGACTTGGTGGAGAGTGCGGCGGCGGGTGAAGGGACAAGCCTCCTAATTTCTAGGGTTGGACAATATGTATACCCCAGGTGGATTAGGTTAGGGGCTACCTCATCCCTACGATCGTAATCGGACGGTCGCGAATAAAATAGATAGGGAGTCCAAACAAGAAAACGGTGACGTTTTGTAGATGTTTGGGGTTGATCCGGATCCAACGGTGACGACTGCTCGGGTCGGGTCCGGGACAATTTTTGGACGCGCGCGCGAGGAGGGCCGCGGGCTGACGAGAGAGGTTAGGTTGGCCTGGCGGTAGGTAGTGGGCTGTGTAGACAGTCTCGAGCTGAGAGAAGAGAAGAGAGGGAGGCCTGACGACTGTTTTCGGAGACTGAAAACGTCCGACGTTAGACCGGCTATACTGCCGCTATAGTTTAACGGTTGGGCTATGAAATAAACACTGAATGCGATGAAACTTGATAGGCGGTCTATCTACACTATAATAAGACCACACGCCAACTATCATCCCATTCTGAGAACATTCTTCGGCCACTTATAAAATACTATTTCGGACATGCCGTGGGCGCGTGCAAGTGTGTCTGGGCTCAGAACGGACAACGGAGAGAACCGGAAGACCCGGACGGATGCAGGTTTTGAAACATGATGATGCAATGCACATGATGACATGACAAGATGCAACACGCAAGCAAATGACATGGCAACGACGACGAATAACTGGAAGACACCTGGCACATCGATCTCGGGGCGTCACGACAATGCCAGCGATTCGATCAAGCAGGGGCTCCTAAGTCGGGGAAGGCTCTGATACCAACTTGTAACACCCATGATGCGGCTATATCTCCCATGTGTCGGAGCACAACTTAGAGGCATAACCGCATTGTAGGCAATGTCACAAGAGGGGTAATCTTTACACATCCCATGTACTGAATAAGAAAGAGGTACAGAGTTGGCTTACAATCGCCAGTTCACACAATACATAAATATAGCATTACATCATCCATATAGAGACAAGGTCGAACTATGGAACCAAAATAAAGACAACCCCAAATGCAATAGATCCCTGATCGCCCCGACTGGGCTCCACTACTAATCAACTAGAAACGAAAACAACACAACGAACACGATCTTCATCGAGCTCCTCCTTGAGCTCGGTTGCATCACCTGCACGGTATCACCGGCACCTGCAACTGGTTTTGGAAGTAATATGTGAGTCACGGGGACTCAGCAATCTCACACCCTCGCGATCAAGACTTTTAAGCTTATGGGTAGGATAAGGTATGAGGTGGAGCTGCAGCAAGCACTAGCATATATGGTGGCTAAATTACGCAAATGAGAGCGAGAAGAGAAGGCAAAGCACGGTCGTGAAATAGAAGTGATCAAGAAGTGATCCTGAAACTACTTACGTTCAAGCATAACTCCAACACCGTGTTCACTTCCCAGACCCCGCCAAGAAGAGACCATCACGGCTACACACGCGGTTTATGCATTTTAATTAAGTGTCAAGTTCTCTACAACCGGACATTAACAAATTCCCATCTGCCCATAACCGCGAGACGGCTTTCGAAAGTTCATAACCCTGCAGGGGTGTCCCAACTTAGCCCATCACAAGCTCTCATGGTCAACGAAGGATATTCCTTCTCCCAGGGTGACCCGATCAGACTCGGAATCCCGGTTACAAGACATTTCAACAATGGTAAAACAAGACCAGCAAAGCCGCCCGAATAGGAGCTGCACATATCTCGTTCTTAGGGCACACTGGATTGTCCAAGGTTCCGTTAGGCCAGCCCAGAGTTGCCCCTGGTGGCCGTCGGCAGCTGACAGGTTGGACCAACACTTAGAGGCGCACTGGCCCGGGGGGTTAAAATAAAGATGACCCTCGGGCTCCGGAAACCCAAGGGAAAAGAAAAGGGCTAGGTGGCAAGTGGTAAAACCAAGGTTGGGCCTTGCTGGAGGAGTTTTATTCAAGGCGAACTGTCAAGGGGTTCCCATTATAACCCAACTGCGTAAGGAATGCAAAATCAAGGAACATAACACTGGTATGACGGAAACTAGGGCGACAAGAGTGGAACAAAACACCAGGCATAAGGTCGAGCCTTGCACCCTTTACCAAGTGTATAGATGCATTAATTAAATAAGAGATATTGTGATATCCCAATAATAACCATGTTCCAACATGGAACAAACTCCAATCTTCACCTGCAACTAGCAACGCTATAAGAGGGGCTGAGCAAAGCGGTAACATAGCCAAACAATGGTTTGCTAGGACAAGGTGGGTTAGAGGCTTGGCTTAGCAATATGGGAGGCATGATATAACAAGTGTTAGGTATCGCAGCATAGGCATAGCAATAGAGCGAGCAACTAGCAAGCAAAGATAGAAGTGATTTCGAGGGTATGGTCATCTTGCCTGCAAAGTTCTCCGAGAAGACGAAAGCTTGATCCTCGAAAGCGTACTCAATGGGTCCTCGAACACGTACTCGTCTCCCAGCTCTACCCAAGGCAAGAACACAAGCAAAGGAAACCACAATCAACCATGGTGCAATGCGCAAGCAACATGATGCAAAACATGGCATGATATGCGGGATGTGATATGCAATGCATATGCATGCTCCGAAAGGAAAAGATTGAATCAGGCCTCAACTTGGCAAATCAAGTGCGCCGCTGGAAAGATGAGTTGATTTTGGTCGAAATCGATATAAAGATCACCGGAATCGGATGCACGGTTTGCAAATGGCAAGCAAAACAATAATGGCACTATTCTGCGATTAACAGCAGGATGCCATCTAGAATGCAACGAGAAACTAGGCTACTGCACTCCAACAAAGCAACAAAGCACACGGCAGTGATCTACTCAAGAAGCTTGACAAAATATGAACACTGAGCTACGGCTAAATCACACAATAGAAGGTTCAAACAATCATGGCAAAAGCGCAAAAGATAACAACATCTCAGACTTAGTGAAAATAACAACATGTTAGGAATTAACATCAGGAAGCAATGTTTAGAGCAAGATAACAACATGCTATAGGAACATATCATGGCAAAGCAAGGCATGGCATGAAGCTACTCAAAGCATATAAGAAAAGTCCCTTAATGACCATGAGCCAAAAAGGATCAGAAGATATGATGGCACCCATGTAAACATAGCAAGTTTCGTCAACAGATTCAGACTTACAGAAAACCGGGCATGGGATAAACAGAGTTACGTAAGCATGTTCGCGAAGTCGATGCACTCAACAAAAGGAATTGCATGACAATCTAAGCATACACCCGGCAAGAAGACATGATCAAGAAGCTATACATGGCAATAACAATCTCATAGCATGCAAGGATCAACTACAACAACCTTGGAAAAACTGATTAACATGTAAACAATCTGCCAGGAACATTTTATAGCAAAAGTAGAGCAAGCTTGAGTCATGCTAGGGTACTCCATAATTGCAAACAAAGGCATGGATGGATAGAACATAACAATATCTCAAAATCATCCTTACTGAACATCCTCAAAAGAGGCATGGATCACTCTGTAGCAACATGAATACATTGCATAAAAATAACACCAGGGAAATGACTTAGAAGAATTCCAAGTCTCTGAAATCAGCAACATCACGAGAGCTACTTTGCATGCTTGTGCTAGTCACCACATTGATCACAAAAATACATGGCATACACACCTGTACAGATGGCGTGGCATAGCCCAAAACACATGTAGAGGTCATGCTCATATGCAGCACACAATAATCATGGCAAAAATGACAAATGTTCATAAACTGATAAGAAATAGCACCTAACATTTCATAGCACTCTTGCAACAGCATTTAGGGCATCAAGATGGACTCAAACAAACATGGTGCAATGGAATGAAATGGAGAGGGCATCATGATGAACATTTTGATAACTCATGCACGCAAAACGGAGCAGCAAGCACAAAGTTATGGCATGATGAACAGGACAAAAAAATTACTCAGATACTCGGGAGTTGGTCGTTTTTTGGAAAAAACAGCTGGGCGCTGAATAGCGAAAGTGTGCACTGGGTGAAGAATAGAGGGGGGCCGCTCACCAGATGGGCTCGACACAGAGCGGAGGAAGCAGGTGGGCCGGGGAAGTCAGGCTGGGCCGGTCGCATGCGGGGCCCACGAGGCCAGGGGTGGAGCTCCTCGTCCTCCTCGTGCACCCGCACGAGCAGGGCGGTTACGGCTGCGCCAGGAGGAAGTCCGGCGAGGGGAGGTGTTGGCGGCGGGGCCTGGCGGGGATGGCGAGGTTGGAAATGAGTTGTCGGTGGCCAGATCCGGCAGTGGGCGGCCGGATAGGGGCACGGACGGCGCTCCGGCGAGCTAGCAAGCCGGCAAGGTCGAGAGAAAGCTCCGGCGACTGCGCCTGGAGCCGATGTCGCGCCTAGCGTCAGATCCGAGCCTGGGAGGCTCCGGTAGGGCGGCACGGGGTCACTGGCAGTGAGGAGAAAGGCGGCAGGGTCCGCAAGGCGACGGCGGCGCAGGCGGGCACTCTGGCGAGGAGGCGGAGGCCACCGGCGATGGAGGCACAGGCGCGCGAGAGACCGGCCGGGCGGCGGGCGTGGTCGGGCTCTGATGGGCTCGTGCGGGCCGCTTGCGGGCTCGGGCGGGCCGGCACGGTGGGAGGCACAGAGAGACGACGTGGCGTGTTGTGGTTGGCTGCGGAGGTGGAGGCGGACATGTCTGGCGAGGAGAAGTTGTCCGACGGCGCGAAGAGGAAGATGTCTAGGGTTTCATCCGCAAAATTTTCGGGGGTGGGGGCTTATATATAGCTAGAGGGAGCTAGGAGAGTCCAAATGAGGTGCGGTTTTCGGCCACGCAATCATGTTCAAACAACCGAGAGGATGGAGGGGGTTTGGATGGGTTTTAGGCCACTTTGGAGGGGTGTTGGGCTGCAACACACACGAGGCCTTTACGGTTCCCCGGTTAACCGTTGGAGTATCAAACGAAGTCCAAATGGCACGAAACTTGACAGGCGGTCTACCGGTAGTGAACCAAGGCCGCTTGGCAAATCTCGGTCCAATCCGAGAATGTTTAACACCCGCACATGAAAAGAGGCAAAAGGAGGGCGCCGGAGGACATAGGAGTGTCGAATTAAGAAACGGACAACAGGGAAAATGCTCGGATGCATGAGACGAACACGTATGCAAATGAGATGCACATGATGACATGATATGAAATGCATGACACGCAAACAAATGACAAGGCAACAACAATGAATAATTGGAAGACACCTGGCACATCTTTCTCGGGGCGTTACAACTCTCCACCACTACAAGAGGATCTCGTCCCGAGATCTAGAATGGCACCGGAGGGAAAATGGAAGAGAAAGAACAGAGGTAGGTTCTTTGACAAACGAGTGAAACCAAAGAACCTTGCGAGGTTGAAAAACTTCGAGAAAAGAATACAAGGGAGATGAACAAAATTGAAAACACTCTGTTAGAAAATTGGAAACAATGAAGAACAAATTCGGACAACACTCCGTTTTATAAGTGATATGAAACTTTAATGCGAAAAGAACTAGAGCAGATGACACAACACTCTGGTTAAATGGATAAGCATGAAAAGAACATGATCCTCACAATTCGAGATGATGAGAGGAGAGGGAAACAACACAATGCCTCCGGAAGAAATGAAAGAAAGGAATTAAAGGAACGGGGAAGAAAATAACATCTTCTACCTCCAATGAGCTTGCAAAGGCATCTTGAGGAGAAGGGTCGAACAGAGTTGTTGGAAAACCAACACCGAAAAGAGTAAGCTTGTTGTGGGCTTATGGAGAACATCTCAAAACTATGAGGTGGAATAAAAACTGCAACTAACGGAAAACAATGGGTTCGATTGATATGAACAAGGAGACGAGAAACTTATTTCACCAGGAGGATAAACGAAGAACTTGGGTCATTTATGAACACCATAAATAGAAACAACCCTTAGGAAAAAGCTTAAGGTTAAATATAAACCAAGATAACTCGAATGAAGAGATTGGTGGATTTAAAATATCTCATTCCTGACAACTTTTTAATCATGAAACATGAAGGGAAATTGTCAAGAAAGACATAACACCATCTCAAAAGATAAGTTAGAAAGAATTGCACTCCGGATTGCAAGATGAAGAATGCTTGAGCTCCCTTGATAAGAATCTCAATGAACACTTCGAGAAGGAATTAAATCCTTTATGAACCATCATGTAGCGCTTCCATGAAGAACTCCGGTAAACAAAAGGATAACGAAAAGAAAGAGAAGTTCAAAACACAAGGTGAAACCTTGTAATGATTTAGATGGAGCTTCACGATGCGATAATGCAGAAAAACATAGAACTCCGAAAAGAAAGATGAACAAATGAGATCAAGAACTTTGATGAACCTCCGGAATAAGAAATTAATCACTTGGATGGAACAAGAATAAGAATTACATTATGCTTGTTTGACATACTATTTATTCTCGTAGAAAGGATTAAGATAGATATAATGCAAACTTGAGAAGGTCTTCCACGAACCACCGGTAGGATTTTAAACAACGAATACATTGATATGATAAACGAAGGAAGAAGAATCTTGGAAGAACCACCGTAAGAATTGAAAATGAATGAAGAAAAGATAAAGAAACACCGGGAAAATTAGCAAATGAACGAAGATGCTTGCTAGGATTTAGATACATGAGAACGAAGAGATCATGAACTGATTAGAGGATATTTGAATGATGCACCAGTAAGATTTAGAGAAAGAGAGCTGAAAGATGAGAATGAATAATTCTGAGATGATGACCTCCGGATAATCAAACTGAAAAATACTCCTGAATTGCTCCGGATGGGTGAAAATAATATCTCACAATCAAAAATAATTATGAGAGGATGGCATAAGGCTAGCACCATGAATCTTCGAGAGAAAGCACAAGATTTAGAGGAAACACTTCTTTGGTCTTCAACTGCAGAGAATGACGATGAGAAACACCACTTTGAATTGTTGAGGCACTTCGGGATGAAGAATAGAAAGGTTGAGCCAATGGTGATAAGAATTTGACAGATCTTGGAGAAAAACATTTGACTGATGACAGTTCATTCTTACGTCAAACTTTGAAAAATTTAAGAATAACTCTGGTAAAATTAGAAGAGTCAGGTAAGATCCTGGGAAAAGACTTGTGGGTTAGGGCCCACTCAAAATAAACACCATTGAAATGATTACTTGAAAAATATTGCACCGGTTGATTTAAATGGCTTGAATGAGATAACAACCTCGAGATATCTTCAGCACTCCGGAACAATTGAATAGCGAGAAGTGGAATGATAATAAGGTGCACCGGCATGGAAAACATTTGAAACGAGTTAAAGGATATGATCAACACCAAAAGCCTGAATAGAATCCACCGGAGAAGAAAAGAATGGAGAATGATGAACGAGTAGAGCATCTTCATGAGAAACATTGGGTAAGAACATGAAGGAAAAAGAATGGAGAGACTTCCCATCAATAAAAGGATACTCGATTAAGTGATCTGAGTCCTTGAAGAAAAAGGGGTGGGTGGGTGGGAAAACAAAGACAACTTGGGGGCGGATGAAACGAGCACCGTTGAGAGAACTTAGAATTGAACTTGGAGGTGTTTAAATGATCGGATCCACTTGAAGGGAAAACACGCTGGTTGAAAAGGATTGACATGACAATCTCGATTATCATGAAGGATTGGTATTCACATAGAAGTATGAGAACAACGCTTAGAAAAGGTATGGAATCAACACTTGACTTTGAAGCAACTCGAATACCACAATCAAAACAAAACAAGGATTGGCTTGCAGAATAAGCCGGAACAAACATATGATAGAGATTTCATCCGAAGTTTTCGTGGTGGGGCCCACACAGGCTCTATCGTATAGCACCATCGTGTACAAGGCAGTGCACATGACATATGAAGCGTCCCCGAGTCAGCATAGCCAAGGACTCTTTAAGACACAACGAGACCACTGTAAAACCAACCGTGGATAGGCGGACCACTAGATGTCGAACCCCAATTTCATATCATACACCTGTCGGAAAGATATCCTAAGAGCCACTTGAATTCCCACTTATAAACTCCCGAAACTTTCCGGTTATGCAATCAGGTGTTGGGGATACACGGGAAGCATAATATATCACCCAAACTAACAATACCTACATCCAACTGTATCCATCCTTCAACACATAACCAAAAAAAACTTCGGAAATCGTGTACCTGAACCTTCGAAAAGCATCTGTTATACGAGTTATGGCAATACTCCTGAACTCCCGCCCCAGTACTAGGTGGCGTCGAGGTTATCTCACCAACAACTGCATAAAAGAGATTTTCGATGTCGGTGAAACTCAGGTATTCCAGAACTGCAATGATAAAATTGTGACGACAACACCTCGGAGCTCAACTCCCCGGGACACTGCCACAACCCCTAAATGTCAGGAGGCACCAAGAACAATGTTCTCGTCACAAAACCATCGGAACGATTCCAAGATACCCGCGTGATCCTAATTTTTTATTGAAATTTGAGAAGAGAAGAGTCAAAATTCTATGTTAGGAGGCCTCACCAGAGCGACGAAGGGACTAAGAAGTAAAAAGAATCCTACTCTCTGATGAATATAATCCTATATAACTCAAAACATTTTTCTAGACTCAACAACGCCAGCGATTCGATCAAGGAGGGGGCTCCTAAGTCAGGGAAGGCTCTGATACCAACTTGTAACACCCAAAATGCGGCTATATCTCCCACGTGTCGGAGCACGACTTAGAGGCATAACCACATTGTAGGAAATGTCACAAGAGGGGTAATCTTTACACATCCCATGTACTGAATAAGAAAGAGGTACAGAGTTGGCTTACAATCGCCAGTTCACACAATACATAAATATAGCATTACATCATCCAGATACAGACAAGGTCCAACTACGGAAGCAAAATAAAGACAACCCCAAATGCAATAGATCCCCGATCGCCCCGACTGGGCTCCACTACTGATCAACTGGAAACAAAAACAACACAACAAACACGATCTTCATTGAGCTCCTCCTTGAGCTCGGTTGCGTCACCTGCACGATATCATCAGCACCTGCAACTGGTTTTGGAAGTAATCTGTGAGTCACGGGGACTCAGCAATCTCACACCCTCGCGATCAAGACTATTTAAGCTTATGGGTAGGTTAAGGTATGAGGTGAAGCTGCAGTAAGCACTAGCATATATGGTGGCTAACTTACGCAAATGAGAGCGAGAAGAGAAGGCAAAGCACGGTCGTGAAGTAGAAGTGATCCTAAAACTACTTACGTTCAAGCATAACTCCAACACCACGTTCACTTCCCGAACCCCGCCGAGAAGAGACCATCACGACTACACACGAGGTTGATGCATTTTAATTAAGTTAAGTGGCAAGTTCTCTACAACCAGACATTAACAAATTCCCATCTGCCCATAACTGCGGGCACAGCTTTCGAAAGTTCATAACCCTGCAGGGGTGTCCCAACTTAGCCCATCACAAACTCTCACGGTCAACGAAGGATATTCCTTCTCCCGGGGTGACCCGATCAGACTCGGAATCCCGGTTACAAGACATTTCGACAATGGTAAAACAAGACCAGCAAAGCCGCCCGAATGTGCCGACAAATCCCGATAGGAGCTGCACATATCTCGTTCTCAGGGCACAATGGATTGTCCAAGGTTCCGGTAGGCCAGCCCAGAGTTACCCCTGGTGGCCACCAGCAGCTGACAGGTTGAACCAACACTCAAATGAGCATTGGCCCGGGAGGGTTAAAATAAAGATGACCCACGGCTCTGGAAACCCATAGGAAAAGAAAAGGGCTAGGTGGCAAATGGTAAAACCAAGGTTGGGCCTTGCTGGAGGAGTTTTATTCAAGGCGAACTGTCAAGGGGTTCCCATTATAACCCAACCGCGTAAGGAACGGAAAATCAAGGAACATAACACCGGTATGACAGAAACTAGGGCGGCAAGAGTGGAACAAAACACCAGGCATAAGGCCGAGCCTTCCACCCTTTACCAAGTGTATAGATGCATTAACTAAATAAGAGATAATGCGATATCCCAACAATAACCATGTTCCAACATGGAACACACTCCAATCTTCACCTGCAACTAGCAATGCTATAAGAGGGGCTAAGCAAAGCGGTAACATAGCCAAATAACAATTTGTTAGGACAAGGTGGGTTAGAGGCTTGGCTTAGAAATATGTGAGGCATGATATAGCAAGTGTTATGTATCGCAGCATAGGCATAGCAATAGAGCGAGCAACTAGGAAGCAAAGATAGAAGTGATTTCGAGGGTATGGTCATCTTGCCTGCAAAGTTCTCCGAGAAGACGAAAGCTTGATCCTCGAAAGCGTACTCAACGGGTCCTCGAACACGTACTCGTCTCCTGTCTCTACCCAAGGCAAGAACACAAGCAAAGGAAACCACAATCAACCACGGTGCAATGCGCAAGCAACATGATGCAAAACATGGCATGATATGTGGGATGTGATATGCAATGCATATGCATGCTCCGGAAGGAAAAGATTGAATCAGGCCTCAAATTGTCAAACCAAGTGCGCCGCTAGAAATATGAGTTGATTTCGGTCGAAATCGATATAAAGATCACCGGAATCGGATGCACGGTTTGCAAATGGCAAGCAAAACAATAATGGCACTATTCTGCGATTAACAGCACGATGCCATCTAGAATGCAACGAGAAACTAGGCTACTACACTCCAACAAAGCAACAAAGCATATGGCAGTGATCTACTGAAGAATCTTGACAAAAGATGAACACTGAGATACGGCTAAATCACACAATACCAGGTTCAAACAATCATTGTGCACTGGGACATAAAAATTACTCAGATACTCGGGACTTGGTTGTTTTTTTTGGAAAAAACAGTCGGGCGCTGAATAGCTAAAGAGTGCACTGGGCGAAGAATAGAGGGGGGGCGCTCACCAGATGGGCTTGGCCCAAAGAGGAGGAAGCAGGTGGGCCGGGGAAGTTGGGCTGGGCCGGTCGCATGCGGGGCCCACAAGGCCAGGGGTGGAGCTCCTCGTCCTCCTCGTGCACCCGCACAAGCAGGGAGGTTACGTCGGCGCCAGGAGGAAGTCCGGCGAGGGGAGGTGTCGGCGGTGGGGCCTGGCGGAGATGGCGAGGTTGGAAATGGGTTGCCGGCGGCCAGAACCGGCAGTGGGAGGCCGGGTCGGGGCACAGACGGCGCTCCGGCGAGCTAGCAAGCCGGCAAGGTCGGGAGAAAGCTCCGGCGACTGCGCCAGGACCCGATGCCGCGCCTAGCATCAGATCCGAGCCTGGGGGGCTCCGGTAGGGCGGCATGGGGTCACCGGCAATGAGGAGAAAGGCGGCGGGGTCCGCAAGGTGATGGCGGCGCAGGCGGGCACTCCGCGCGAGGAGGCGGAGGCCACCGACGATGGAGGCACGGGCGCGCGGGAGACCGGCTGGGCGGCGGGCGTGGTCGGGCTCTGATGGGCTCGCGCGGGCCGCTTGCGGGCTCAGGCAGGCCGGTGCGGTGGGAGGCGCAAAGAGATGACGTGGCGTGTTGTGGTTGGCTGCGGAGGTGGAGGCGGACATGTCCGGCGAGGAGAAGTTGTCCGGCGGCGCGAAGAGGAAGATGTCTAGGGTTTCATCCGCGAAATTTTCGGGGGTGGGGGCTTATATATAGCTAGAGGGACCTAGGAGAGTCCAAATGAGGTGCGGTTTTCAGCCACGCGATCGTGATCGAATGACCGAGAGGATGGAGGGAATTTGGATGGGTGTTGGGCCACTTTGGAGGGGTATTAGGTTGCAACACACACGAGGCCTTTACGGTTCCCCTGTTAACCGTTGGAGTATCAAACGAAGTCCAAATGGCACGAAACTTGACAGGCGGTCTACCGGTAGTGAACCAAGGCCGCTTGACAAATCTAGGTCCAATCCAAGAACGTTTAACACCCGCACACGAAAAGAGGCAAAAGGAGGGCGCCGGAGGACATAGGAGTGTCGGATTGAGAAACGGACAACGGGGAAAATGCTCGGATGCATGAGACGAACATGTATGCAATTGAGATGCACATGATGACATGATATGAAATGCATGACACGCAAACAAATGAAAAGGCAACCACATCGAATAACTGGAAGACACCTGGCACATCGGTCTCGGGGCGTTACAAAGGTCCAGACTTGGGCTTCTTCACTTGAGAAGCAACTTGCTTGCTGTTCTTCTTGAAGTTCCCCTTCTTCCCTTTGCCCTTCTTGAAATTGGTGGTCTTGTTGAACATCAACACTTGATGCTCCTTCTTGATTTCTCCTCCGCAACCTTTAGCATTGCAAAGAGCTCGGGAATTGTCTTATCCATCCCTGGCATATTATAGTTCATCACAAAGCTTTTGTAGCTTGGTTGCAGTGATTCAAGAACTCTGTCAATGAAACTATCAACCGGAAGATTAACTCCCAGCTGAGTCAAGTGATTGTGGCACCCAGACATTCTAAGTATGTTTTCACTGACAGAACTATTCTCCTCCATTTTGTAGTTGTAGACCTTATTGAAGATTTCATATCTCTCAATCCGGGCATCTGCTTGAAATATTAACTTCAACTCCTGGAACATCTCATATGCTCCATGACGTTCAAAACATCGTTGAAGTACCGGTTCTAAGCCGTAAAGCATGGCACACTGCACTATCGAGTAGTCATCAGCTTTGCTCTGCTTGGTGTTCATAACATCTGGAGTTGCTCCTGCAGCGGGTTTGGCACCTAGCAATGCTTCCAGGACGTAATTCTTCTGCGCGGCAATGAGGATAATCCTCAAGTTACGGACCCAATCCATGTAGTTCCTACCATCATCTTTCAACTTAGCTTTCTCTAGGAACGCATTAAAATTCAACGGAACAACATCACATGCCTTTATCTACAACAACATAGACATGCAAAATACTATCAGGTACTAAGTTCATGATAAATTAAAGTTCAATTAATCATATTACTTAAGAACTCCCACTTAGATAGACATCCCTCTAATCATCTAAGTGATCTCGTGATCCATATCAACTAAACCATGTCTGATCATCACGTGAGATGGAGTAGTTTTCAATGGTGAACATCACTATGTTGATCATATCTACTATATGATTCACGCTCGACCTTTCGGTCTCAGTGTTCTGAGGCCATATCTGCATATGCTAGGCTCGTCAAGTTTAACCTGAGTATTCTTCTTGTGCAAAACTGGCTTGCACCCATTGTATGTGAACGTAGAGCTTATCACACCTAATCATCACGTGGTGTCTCAGCACAACGAACTGTAGCAGCGGTGCATACTCAGGTAGAACACTTATACCTTGAAATTTAGTGAGAGATCATCTTATAATGCTACCACCGTACTAAACTAAATAAGACGCATAAAGGATAAACATCACATGCAATCAATATAAGTGATATGATATGGCCATCATCATCTTGTGCCTTTGATATCCATCTCCAAAGCACCGTCATGATCACCATCTTCACCAGCTTGACACCTTGATCTCCATCGTAGCATCGTTGTCATCTCGCCAACTATTGTGTCTACGACTATCACTACCGCTTAGTGATAAAGTAAAGCAATTACATGGTGATTGCATTTCATACAATAAAGCGACAACCATATGGCTCTTGCCAGTTGCCGATAATTGTGTTACAAAACATGATCATCTCATAAAACAATCTATATAATCTTGTCTTGACCATATCACATCACAACATGCCCTGCAAAAACAAGTTAGACGTCATCTACTTTGTTGTTGCAAGTTTTACGTGGCTGCTACAGGCTTAGCAAGAACCGTTCTTACCTACGCATCAAAAAGCACAACACGGTATAGTGATCGCTTTTTGATCTTCAGAAAGAACCTTGTTCATTGAATCCGATTCAACTAAATTTGGAGAAACTGCCAGCCGCCAGCCACTTGTGTGCAAAGCACGTTAGTAGAACCAGTCTCATGAACGCGGTCATGTAATGTCGATCTGGGCCGCTTCATCCAACAATAGCGCCGAATCAAGAAACAACTGTGATGGTGATGTCTACTACACAACCTTCTTCTTGTAGACGTTGTTGGGCCTCCAACACACCCAATAGAATGGCAAATTGTATAGGTGCACTAGTTCGGTGAAGAGATGGTGATACAAGTGCAATATGGATGGTAGATATAGGTTTTTTAAATCTGAAAATATAAAAACAGCAAGATAGATAATGATAAAAGTGAGCACAAACGGTATTGCAATGCTAGGAAACAAGGCCTAGGGTTCATACTTTCACTAGTGCAAGTTCTCTACAAAGTAATAAAATAATTGGATCATATAACTATCCCTCAACATGCAACAAAGAGTCACTCCAAAGTCACTAATAGCGGAACAAACGAAGAGATTATGGTAGGGTACGAAACCACCTCAAATTTATCCTTTCTGATCGTTCTATTCAAGAGTCCATAGTAAAATAACATGAAGCTATTCTTTCCATTTGATCTATCCTAGAGTTCGTACTAGAATAACACATTAAGACACAAATCAACCAAAACCCTAATTTCACCTAGATACTCCAATGTCACCTCAAGTATCCATGGGTATGATTATATGATATGCATCACATAATCTCAGATTCATCTATTCAACCAACACAAAGAACTTCAAAGAGTGCCCCAAAGTTTCTACCAGAGAGTCAAGACAAAAATGTGTGCCAACCCCTATGCATAAGTTCACGAGGTCATGGAACATGCAAGTTGATCACCAAAACATACATCAAGTGGATCACGTGATATCCCATTGTCACCACAGATAAGCACATGCAAGACATACATCAAGTGTTCTCAAATCCTTAAAGACTCAATCCGATAAGATAACTTCAAGGGGAAAACTCAATCCATTACAAGAGAGTAGAGGGGGAGAAACATCATAAAATCCAACTATAATAGCAAAGCTCGTGATACATCAAGATCGTACCGAATCAAGAACATGAGAGAGAGAGATCAAACACATAGCTAATGGTACATACCCTCAGCCCCGAGGGTGAACTACTCCCTCCTCGTCATGGAGAGCGCCGGGATGATGCAGATGGCCACCGGAGAGGGATTCCCCCCTCCAGCAGGGTGCCGGAACGGGTCTAGATTGGTTTTTGGTGGCTACAGAGGCTTGTGGCGGTAGAATTCCTAATCTAGGTTTCTTTCTGGAAGTTTGGGTATATACAAGAGGTGTTGGAGTCAGGAACAAGTCAGGGGGGTCCCCGAGGCGGCCACGAGGTAGGGGGCGCGCCCCCCACCCTCGTGGGCAGCCCGGGACTCTTCTGGCCCAACTCTTTTACTCCATGGGCTTCTTATGGTCCAAAAATAAGATTCGTGAAGTTTCAGGTCAATAGGACTCCATTTGATTTTCCTTTTCTGTAAAACTCAAAAACAAGGAAAAACAGAAACTGGCACTGGGCTCTAGGTTAATAGGTTAGTCCCAGAAATCATATAAAATAGCATATAAATGCATATAAAACATCCAAGGTTGATAATATAATAGCATGGAACAATCAAAAATTATAAATACGTTGGAGACGTATCAAGCATCCCCAAACTTAATTCCTGCTCGTCCTCAAGTAGGTAAATGATAAAAACAGAATTTTTGATGTGGAATGCTACCTAGCATATGTCTCAATGTAATTTTATTTATTGTGGCATGAATGCTCAGATCCGAAAGATTCAAGACAAAAGTTTAATATTGGCATAAAAATAGTAATACTTCAAGCATACTAACAAAGCAATCATGTCTTCTCAAAATAACATGGCCAAAGAAAGCTATCCCTATAAAATCATATAGTTTGGCTATGCTCTATCATCATCACACAAAATATTTAAATCATGCACAACCCCGATGACAAGCCAAGCAATTGTTTCATACTTTTGATGTTCTCAAACTTTTTCAATCTTCACACAATACATGAGCGTGAGCCATGGATGTAGCACTATAGGTGGAATAGAATGGTGGTTGTGGAGAAGACAAAAAGGAGAAGATAGTCTCACATCAACTAGGCGTATCAACGGGCTATGGAGATGCCCATCAATAGATATCAATGTGAGTAAGTAGGGATTGCCATGCAACGGATGCACTAGAGCTATAAGTGTATGAAAGCTCAACAAAAGAAACTAAGTGGGTGTGCATCCAACTTGCTTGCTCTTGAATACGTAGGGCATTTTGAGGAAGCCCATCATTGGAATATACAAGCCAAGTTCTATAATGAAAGATTCCCACTAGTATATGAAAGTGACAACATAGGAGACTCTCTAACATGAAGATCATGGTGCTACTTCGAAGCACAAGTGTGGTAAAAGGATAGTAGCATTGCCCCTTCTCTCTTTTTCTCTCATTTTGTTTTTGTTTTTGTTTTTGTTTTTTTGGGCCTTCTCTTTTTTTATGGCCTCTTTTTCTGTTTTTTATTTTTTGTCCAGAGTCTCATCCCGACTTGTGGGGGAATCATAATCTCCATCATCCTTTCCTCACATGGGACAATGCTCTAATAATGATGACCATCACACTTTTATTTACATACAACTCAAGAATTACAACTCGATACTTAGAACAAAATATGACTCTATGTGAATGCCTCCGGCGGTGTACCGGGATGTGCATTGAATCAAGAGTGACATGTATGCGAGAATTATGAATGTGGCTTTGCCACAAATACGATGTCAACTACATGATCATGCAAGGAAATATGACAATGACGAAGCGTGTCATAATAAACGGAATGGTGGAAAGTTGCATGGCAATATATCTCAGAATGGCTATGGAAATGCCAGAATAGGTAGGTATGGTGGCTGTTTTGAGGAAGGTAAATGGTGGGTTTATGGTACCGGCGAAAGTTGTGCGGTACTAGAGAGGCTAATAATGGTGGAAGGGTGAGAGTGCGTATAATCCATGGACTCAACATTAGTCATAAAGAACTCACATACTTATTGCAAAAATCTATTAGTTATCGAAACAAAGTACTACATGCATGCTCCTAGGGGGATAGATTGGTTGGAAAAGACCATTGCTCGTCCCCGACCGCCACTTATAAGGAAGACAATCAAAAAATAAATCATGCTCCGACTTCATCACATAACGGTTCATCATACGTGCATGCTACGGGAATCAAAAACTTTAACACAAGTATCTCTCAAATTCACAACTACTCAACTAGCATGACTCTAATATCACCATCTTTATATCTCAAAAGAATCATCAAGTATCAAACTTTTCATAGTATTCAATGCACTTTATATGAAAGTTTTTATTATAGCCATCTTGGATGCCTATCATATTAGGACTAAATTCATAACCAAAGCAAATTACCATGCTATTTAGGAATCTCAAAATAATATCATAGTTCAATAATTTCTATAAAATAAAACCACCGCCGTGCTCTAAAAGGATATAAGTGAAGCACTAGAGCAAATGACAAACTACTTCGAAAGATATAAGTGAAGATCAATGAGTAGTTGAATAATTATGTAACTATGTGAAGACTCTCTAACATTTAAGAATTTCAGATCTTGGTATTTTCTTTAAACAGCAAGCAAAACAGAAGAAAATAAAATGACGCTCCAAGAAAAACACATATTATGTAGTGAATACAAATATAGCTCCAAGTAAAGTTACCGATGAACGAAGACGAAAGAGGGGATGCCATCCGGGGCATCCCCGAGCTTAGGCTCTTGGTTGTCCTTGAATATTACCTTGGGGTGCCTTGGGCATCCCCAATCTTAGGCTCTTGCCAATCCTTATTCCATAGTCCATCGAATCTTTACCCAAAATTTGAAAACTTCACAACACAAAACTTAACAGAAAACTCGTAAGCTCCGTTAGTATAAGAAAATAAATCACCACTTAAGTACTGTTGTGAACTCATTCTAAATTCATATTGGTGTAATATCTACTGTATTCTAACTTCTCTATGGTTTATACCCTCCGATAGTACTCATAGATTCATCAAAATAAGCAAACAACACAATGAAAACAGAATCTGTCAAAAACAGAACAGTCTGTAGCAATCTGGAGGTTTCGAATACTTCTCTCACTCGAAAAATTCTGAAATAAATTGGTGGAGCTGAGTAATTTGTCTATTAATCATCTTCAAAACGAATCAACCTAAACTCATTCTCCAGTAAAAAATGGAAGCTAATCTCGTGAGCGCAAAAGTTTCTGTTTTTTACAGCACGATCGCAAAGACTTCACCCAAGTCTTCCCAAAGGTTCTACTTGGCACATACACTAATTAAAACATAAAACCACATATAAACAGAGGCTAGATGAATTATTTATTGCTAAGAGCAAAAAGCAAATAACAACAATAAAATTGGGTTGCCTACCAACAAGCGCTATCGTTTAACGCCCCTAGCTAGGCATGATGAGTTCAATGATGCTCACATAAAAGATAAGAATTGAAACATAAAGAGAGCATCATGAAGAATTTGACTAGCAAATTTAAGTCTAACCCACTTCCTATGCATAGGGATTTTGTGAGCAAACAACTTGTGGGAACAAGAATCAACTTGCATAGGAAGGTAAAACAAGGATAACTTCAAGATTTTCAACACATAGAGAGGAAATTTGATATTATTGCAACTCCTACAAGCATATATTCCTCCCTCATAATAATTTTCAGTAGCGTCATCAATGAATTCAACAATATAACTATAACATAAAGCATTCTTTTCATGAGCCACAAGCATAGAATTTTTGTTACTCTCCACATAAGCAAAATTCTTCTCATTCGGAATAGTGGGAGCATCATAAGAAACTCGAATACTATAAATTGTTTCCACATTAAAAGAGGAATGTTAAGAAAGAGGGTAATCATAATCATGACAAGTTTTATAAATATAATAATCACTACTTTTTATAGCATAAGTGTCATCACAATAATCATCATAAATAGGAGGCATGCTATCATCATAATAAATTTGCTCATCAAAACTTGGGAGACTAAAATTATCATCATCGTTAAACATAGCATCCCCAAGCTTGGGACAAACATTAATTGCAGCAAATACATTCTCAAACATGTCATTCTCATCAAACATAGCATCCCCAAGCTTGGGCCTTTTCATATCATAAGCATAATCACTCTCATCATTAACAGTATGGATAGCACCAATAGTATAGCAATTATCATCATCACAATGTGTAATCAGAGCAACATCATTTGGGAAGGACGCCTTTTTACCTTTGCTTCTCCGTCTTTTATTTTTATTCTCCACATAATGTGTGGGTTTGATCCTCTTTTTGGAGCTCCTTCTTAATGAGATTGGTTGAATGGAAGGCTCCTCCTCGTTACCTGATTCATCATAATAAATAATAGGAGGATATTGGGAAGTCTCTTCGCTTTCATTAGTATTATCTTCATCTTCTAATTGTTTTCTTGACTTTATGTAATTGGCAATATAAGGATTTTCAATGCAATTCACCGCACAATACATATAAATTTCCTCTAGATCAAAATCAAGAACTTTATCAAGGGCAAATTCTGGAATATCCTTAGTTATACGTTTCATTTCTTCATAACCCAGAAGCAAACTAAGTTCATTATGATGTGAAAGGGGAATCAAGTCATCACAATTTTTGGACACGATTCGATCATGAAACAATTTGCATTGGATATTTAAATGACCACGTTCATTGCAAAGTTCACAAGGATGGCTAAGAAAATTTAAATTTTCAGCACAAACATCTAGCCTTTCTTGCAACCATTTAGTTTCTAAATACTTATGCCTCTTGCAAAATCTATGAGGGAGTCCTGGATTAGGGGGTCTCCGGACAGCCGGACTATATCCTTTAACCGAACTGTTGGACTATGAAGATAGAAGATTGAAGACTCCGTCCCGTGTCCGGATGGGACTTTCCTTGGCGTGGAAGGCAAGCTTGGCAATACAGATATGTAGATCTCCTCCCTTGTAACCGACTTTGTGTAACCCGAGGGTTTAGTCCGTAGGACAACATACAATCATACCATAGGCTAGCTTCTAGGGTTTAGCCTCTATGATCTCGTGGTAGATCAACTCTTGTAATACTCATATCATCAAGAACAATGAAGCAGGACGTAGGGTATTACCTCCATCAAGAGGGCCCGAACCTGGATAAACATCGTGTCCCCTGCCTCCTGTTACCATCCGCCTTAGACGCACAGTTCGGGACCCCCTACCCGAGATCCACCGGTTTTGACACCGACATTGGTGCTTTCATTGAGAGTTCCACTATGCCGTCACCATAAGGCTCGATGGCCCCTTCGATCATCACTAATGATGCGGTCCAGGGTGAGGTTTTCCTCCCCGGACAGATCTTCGTATTCGGCGGCTTCGCACTGCGGGCCAATTCGCTTGGCCATCTGGAGCAGATCGAGAGCTACGCCCCTGGCCATCAGGTCAGGTTCAGAAACTTAAACTACACTGCCGACATCCGCGGAGACTTGATCTTCGACGGATTCGAGCCCATGTCAGGTGCGCCGCACGATCACGACGAGCATGATTTAGCTCTGTCGTCGGACAGTGTTCGGGAAATCACACCTACAACTACTCTGGCCTTCAATCTGGAACAAACTGCGCCATCCGAGGACGGAGGGATAGACCCCGCCACGGAGGTCGCACTCTCAGTGGCGATGGAGCCGGATACTGACTTCACTCCTTACGAGAGCCGTGTTGCCGAACCACTGGATTCGTCTCCGGCCACGGACTCCGAGCCGCCTGCATCCGTACCTATCGAATCCGACTGGGCGCCAATCATGGAGTTCACCTCCACGGATATCTTTCAGCCCTCGACTTTCGACGATTTGCTAAATTCATTAAGGTCTCTCTCCTTGTCAGGAGAACCTTATCAAGAAATTCGCTGCCCACCCACCACCCACTTAATAGCCACTGTCGACGATTTAACTGACATGCTCAACTTCGACTCCGAAGACATCGACGGTATGGACGACGATGCGGGAGACGAACAGGAACCACCACCCACAGGGCGCTGGACTGCCACCTCATCATGTGATATATACATGGTGGACACCCCCAAAGAAGGCAATGGCGACGAGACAGCGGAGGATGACCCCGCCAAGAAGCAACCCAAGCGCCGACGTCAGCGGCGCCACTCTAAGTCCCGCCACAGCAAAAGTAGTGATACCGGCACAAGAGACAATAACACTCCGGATAGTGCCAAAGACAACCACAATCCCCTCCAGCACGATGTAGAGCGGGAGGGTGAACAAGCTAGCCCTCCAGAGCAGGTAGCAGATGAAAAATCGGAGGAGGACAATTACATGCCTCTCTCCAAAGACGAGGTGAGCCTCGGCAACAAAGAATTTATCGTGCCTGAGGATCCCATCGAGCAGGAGCGCTTCAAGTGCCGGCTTATGGCCACAGCAAATAGCCTGAAGAAAAGGCAACAACAGCTTCAAGATGATCAAGACTTGCTAGCAGATAGATGGACCGAAGTCCTTGCGGCCGAGGAATACGAACTCGAGCGCCCCTCCAAGAATTACCCAAAGCGTAGGTTGCTACCTCACCTCGAGGAGGAAGCATGGAAACCTCCATCACCAGTGTATGATGCGGCTGACCGGCCATCGTGTGGCCGAGCCAGAGAGGCATTTCAGCCTGAAGTTCATCCTGCACCCCGCCGCCACTCAATCAAAAATACCAAGGCCCGGGGCAACACACGGGACCTGCGAGACGTATTGGACAGCAGGGCAAAACATGCAAGGTTAATATACAGGTCACGGGGGCGCGCGCCAATGCGGGACGATGACCGTCGCGCCGGATACACTAAAGGTAAATCCGTCCGGGCCGAATACAGCAGACAAGACTCATATGAACTGCGTCGGGATATAGCCCGACACAGAGGCGCCGCACCCCCCCCCCCCTATGCTTCACTGATGAAGTTATGGATCACGAATTCCCGGAGGGTTTTAAACCCATAAATATCGAATCGTATGATGGTAAACAGATCCCGCTGTGTGGATTGAGGATTTCCTCCTTCACATCCACATGGCTTGCGGTGATGATCTACATGCCATCAAGTACCTCCCACTAAAACTCAAAGGACCAGCTCGGCATTGGCTGAATAGCTAGCCAGCAGACTCCGTCGGCATTTGGGAGGATTTGGAAGACGCATTCCTTGACAACTTCCAGGGCACTTATGTGCAACCAACGGATGCTGATGACTTGAGCCATATAACTCAGCAGCCAGGGGAATCGGCTAGACAATTCTGGAAACGATTCCTAACTAAGAAAAACCAAATTGTCGACTATCCGGATGCAGAGGCATTAGCCGCATTCAAGCATAACATCCGTGACGAGTGGCTTTCCCGGCACCTCGGCCAGGAGAAGCCGAAGTCTATGGCAGCCCTCATGACGCTCATGACCCGCTTTTGCACATGCGAGGATAGCTGGCTGGCTCGCAGCAACAACACATCAAGGAATCCGGGTACTCCGGATACCAAAGATGCCAACGGCAGACCACGTCGTAACAGACAAAAGCGCCGCAACAACGGCGATAACACCGATGATACGGCAGTCAATACCGGATTCAGAGGCTCTAGATCCGGTCAGCGTAAAAAGCCATTCAAAAGAAGTACTCCGGGCCCGTCCAGTTTGGATCGCATACTGGATCGCTCGTGTCAAATCCACGGCACCCCCGATAAGCCAGCCAATCACACCAATAGAGAATGCTGGGTGTTCAAGCAGGCCGGCAAGTTAAACGCCGAAAACAAGGACAAGGGGCTGCATAGTGATGACGAGGAGGAACCGCGGCCGCCGAACACGAGAGGACATAAGAGGTTCCCCCACAAGTGAAGACGGTGAACATGATATATGCAACCCACATTCCCAAGAGGGAACGGAAGCATGCACTAAGGGATGTCTATGCGATGGAGCACGTCGCCCCAAAGTTCAACCCATGGTCCGCTTGTCCGATCACCTTTGATCGCAGGGACCACCCCACCAGTATCCGTCATGGCGGATCTGCCGCACTGGTCCTAGACCCCATCATCGACGGATTCCACCTCACTCGAGTCCTTATGGATGGCGGCAGTAGCGTGAACCTTCTCTATCAGGATACAGTGCGCAAAATGGGTATAGATCCCTCAAGGATCAAACCCACCAAAACCACCTTTAAGGGTGTCATCCAGGTGTACAGGCCCATTGCACGGGCTCAATCACACTGGAAGTGGTCTTCGGGTCTCCGGACAACTTCCGAAGCGAGGAGTTAATTTTCGATATCGTCCCGTTCCGCAGCGGCTATCACGCACTGCTCGGGCGAACCGCATTTGCAAAGTTCAATGTGGTACCGCATTACGCATACCTCAAGCTCAAGATGCCAGGACCTAGGGAGGTCATAATAGTCAATGGAAACACAGAATGCTCACTCCGCACGGAAGAGCACACTGCGTCCCTCGCAGCAGAAGCACAAAGCAGCCTTTTAAGGCAAACCATCAATTCGGCGATACAGCCCCCAGGCACCGTCAAGCGAGTCCAGAGTAAACTGCAACAGGATCGCCTGGCACGTTCAGAGCTTGCCTAGCAATTCAGCCCCCGTCCCAGTCCCAGCCAAGCGACGAAATCCGTGCTACGCGTACATAATTACGCACTAAAAATACCATGGGCATAGGTGGGGGCACGATCAGGGCACGTCCCGTAATGCGGCTTAACCGCCCTAGGGGATGTATACCTTTATCATTTTTTCTCTTTCAGGACCTAACTCCCTGGAAGCCCTTTCCGGCAGTACGATTGCCGGACACATTACGGGAAGGAACATCCAAGGAGGCAAGAAGCTAAGACGTACACGGGAACCCACAGGTGGTCTCTAATAAGAATTGATATACCCGCTTTCTACTATTCGTACGCAGCTTGCCCTTGGATAGGACATGTCAAATAGTCCTATTTTCTGCTTATTGCACTACTTGTATCAGTGCGCTTCGACGTATTATTTAAAATAACAATCCATAGCATTAGTCTATTATTTCATTATTCATCCTTTTTTCTTATATGTTCATTTATGACAACTTGCACCCGTACATTCTGCTACGGTCAGTACGCCAGGGGCTTTCGTTTACCCCATAATACGGTGTGAGAAGTCCGAACACTTTCGACAGTGCGGCACCCCAAACTTATAGCATTATATGCATCAGCTCCGAATCATGTCTTGTGTCAATAGTTGGGTTTGCCTGGCTCCCATGCTTTGGTACCTTACGTTCCGCTATATCGGCTAAGGTAGCGCTGGGAGAACTACTGTGATTGTGTACCGGTTCTTCCAGACGAGCACCTCAGTAGAGAAAGCCGCAAACTGACTGTCATGATAGGGCGAGAGCCGGTCGCTGTTCGAGAGGTCTCAAGTCCTTAAAGACTTTTTCCGCTTCGGGCGAGGAGTCGGCCTTGCCCGACTTAGGCGTGTATAGCGCCCCAAATTCGGCCTTCCGAATACTAGGGGCTTCGCCAAAATTTAAAATTGTAGACTTATATGGCTAAGTGAGAGTGATAAAGCCTTATAGTCCAATTGCCTGGTTCGTTGTGCTGAACACCTCCCTCAAAGGACCCAAAATTGGGATAAAGAGTGGTCAGGTTTATCCCGAACATCCCAGTACTAATTACATGGGGGCAGAAGCCGACGACTGGCCAACTCTCAGATTTTATAAACGGCCGCACAGAAGGTAATATTTTAAATTAAAAAAGTGTTGCATAGCGCAAATGAACTTGTTTCACATTACAGGATCACATGAGCATGTTCATTCAAAAAGTACATCTCTGGGCACATTCATCCGCCACGAGGCGGGAACCCTTCAGGACACTCTCATAATACATTTCAGGGCAGCGATGCTCCTTGCCCTCCGACGGCCCCTCCTTCACCAGCTTCACGGCGTCCAGCTTCGCCCAGTGCACCTTCGCCCGGGCAAAAGCCCGGCGCGCACCCTCGATGCAGACGGACCGCTTTATGACTTCAAGCCGTGGGCAGGCATCCACAAGCCGCCTCACCAGACCAAAGTAGCTGTCGGGCAGGGGCTCGCCAGGCCATATCCGGACTATAAGACCCTTCATGGCCTGTCTGGCCACCTTGTGAAGCTCGACCAGTTGCTTCAGCTGGTCGCTCAAGGGCATTGGGTGTTTGGTCCCAGTATACTGAGACCAGAACAACTTTTCCGTAGAGCTCCCCTCCTCAGCTCGGTAAAATTCCGCGGCATCCAGCACACTGCGGGGAAGATCCGTGAACGCTCCTGGAGAGCTTCAAACTCGGGTAAGTAAAAGGAAAGTTTCCTTCACATGCTTGCTTTGCATAATGAATGCCTTACCCACTGCTATCTTCTTCACCGCATCCATCTCCTGGAGGGCCTTGTGGGCTTTAGCCTTGGCGCTCCGTGTGCTTTCGAGTGCCTTCGCAAGCTCAGACTCTCGCGTCTTAGAGTCAATCTCCAAGGACTCATGTTTTTTGGCGAGAGCCTCGAGCTCTTGCTACACCTCGCCTACCCGGGCTTCTTGCTTTTCCCGCTCAAGGCGCTCCGTGGCCACTTTGTCTTCGGCTTCGGACAGTGCCTTCTTCAGGGTCGCCACCTCAGTCGTGGCACCTGGAAAATTCATGATGATCCTATTACTTCACACCCAAACTTCTTTCTAATATATAGACAAGGTATTGCTTACCTTTGCTCTCCTCGAGCTACCTCTTGGTAAGGCCGAGCTCGTTCTCGGACCGCTCTAGGTCCTGCTTCAGTGCAGAGACCTCCGCAGTACGTGCGGCAACGGCCAGCAGTGAAGCCTGCACATACACATAGACATGTTCTTATTAGACTCTTGGGTCATCATTTGATCCTTTATTCGGCCTTTCTTTGCGAACGCCGAACAGAGCATCAGGGGCTACTTTCTATGTGGTGATGTTTTCTTATATTTTGATTGCTTACCTCAAAGCCTGTTAGGAGGCTGGCGCAAGCTTCCACTACAAGAAATATGTCAATTAGTGACCTTCTGTCAGTGACTCTGGAAGAATTGGTCATAGATCTATGACCATTTGAGACCAATTGGTCAAAAGCTGTTTGGGGGGCTCCAAACCCTAAACCATTACGACCATTTTGGTCAGAAAGGTCGTAATTTCCTTACCCGAAATGGTCATAAAGCAAACAACGCTAGTCTGATGCCTTATCTCTAGTTGTTAACGACCAATATAGATGGTCATAGCCTTGTAAATTATGGTGGGTTGCGATGACTAGGCGTCATCTCATCAGTTTTGCCTATGTGTCAATTTTTGCCCTAGGTTGTGAGGCAACCTATATTTCTATTATTCTAAAAATTCCCAAAAAATTCTCATAAATTGTTTGGATTGTATCTTCATAAAATATTTCAAAATACTTCCTTGCCTAGTTCAAAAATAATTAAACAATATTCATTTTCCTATTCTGTTCAAAGCAGCACTTTGTGAAGGAAGTACCACTTTGGCATGTCCAAATAGTATCCATTTTCTACAGTGCTTTCCTATGCCCAAATAACCATCCTACACCAAATGCCAGCTCAATTCATTAATTATTTTGAGCCCAGCTTCAACATTCGTATTTATGTCCAGTGTGGTACTTTGCAAAGCAAGTACCACCTAGGCTCCTCCTTCTGAGCTGAAAATTTGCGAACAAATTCTTCTTAGTAACCGATCATCCTCAGCCAAAACTCACGCCCATTAGCCATGTACATTTCCCGTACCGCCAATCAAACACTTGGCTGCTAATTCATGTTTAAGCATCGACCGGTCTCCTCGTGAGAATCTTATGTTGTAATTTTATTCCTACCACCTACCCGGGGAGTGCCCAACCCACTAGACAGGGCTAGGCCTCCCAGAACGCATGTCAACGCCAAGGTCACGCGGTGACCACACACCAGGCATGCGAGTTTACGCGCTCTAGAGTTGGGGCCCTCGGCCATCGCCCAAACCTCGACGTATCGCCACCAAACCATGTATTTATGATTAAATAGGTACTTATGTAACTAGAAATGATTTTTGGAAAAAATAAATAGCAAACTATGAGGCAGCTGCAGTTCAAATTTGACCCGCTTCCACCTGAATCGGCGAAAATTTGTCTTTTTCACGAGAGGTGGATCAAAACTTTTTACACCCAACCATTTTGTCAATTGTGAATTAAATATGGCCTAGTATTTTAGAAAATTGATTTGGTCCAATTTTGCAACAATTATTTGGGAGGTCCTTCAGAAAAAATCTCCTTTTGGGCACTCGAAAAATGGAAAATGGTTTTTTCGTCCAAAGAAAATGAAAACTTCCTTAGGCAACATTGTTTGCCATTCCAATATGCACCCTTGTGCACAATATGAGATCATTTGAACAAACTATGCCATGAATGTGGCCATAAGATTGATCATTTTTCTTGAAAGCCATTGATCTCCATACATGATAGCTCGTTTCTGAGAACACTTTTTTAAAATAATTGCCGTATTACAAGTTTGTTATTTTTCCTGAAAACTTGGTCACATATAATGACACAATGTGAAGGTTTTCCAATTTTTTGATTTTTTTTGAATTTTTTATGCCCGTTTGAAAATGCGGTCAAAACGGTGGGCTTGACCGTTCCAAGCTAGTGGTTGAATCTTAGAATTTTTTGGTGTTTCTATGATTAAATTGATACTTATGTACCTAGAAATGATTTTTGGAAAAAATAAATAAATAGCAAACTATGAGGCAACTGCAGTTCAAATTTGACTCGCTTCCATCTGAATCGGCGGAAATTTGTCTTTCTCACCAGAGGTGGGTCAAAACTTTTTACACCCAACCATTTTGTCAATTGTGCATTCAAAAATGAAAAATGAATTTTTAATCAACCATGACCAATTTTTTAGTCAACTGCGACCAATTTAAATGGTCATGACATCGTACTCGTGTGCTGCATTTTGATTGGTCTGTGGGCGTTTCACACGGATCGTGGATCGAACACCGTCGGATGCTCGCGGATCCAACGGCAGTCCTCACCCCAAGCCCACCTAAGCCAAAACCCTAGTCCTCGTGGACATTTTCCATCTACCCCCCTCCTTTATTTCTCCCTCCCTCCCGCGACCTCCTCTCCCTCGATCCTTCGGTCGGCCGGCGCGACCTCCGCTCCACATCCTCCGGCCCCGCTAACGACCTCCTACCCCAACGCCGGCGCGCGGCAGATCCAACCCAGCAGCCGCCCCTTCTCCCCTGTCTCCTCCTCCCATCAGACCCATCGCCGCCGTGACCTCCTCATCTCCTCCTCCCTTCAGATCCATCCACCCGATGCCGCCCCTTCTCCCCCGTCTCCTCCTCCCATCAGATCCATCGCCGCCGCCACCTCCTCTTCCCTTCAGATCCATCCACCCGCTGCCACCCCTTAACCCCTTCTAACCCCTTCCCCAGTGGAACCGCATCTCCCCGAGCGCCGCCGCCGCTGTTGATCACCCGCCGCCGGAGGGGTCCACGATGCATCCTGAGCCAATCGCGCTCTACGGCGGAGAGGCGATGGATTTAGCAGGCGCCTCGAAGCCCGATGAGGAGGTGGCTGCCTACCAGAGCAGCGAGGCCAAGCAGGCGAGGCTGCAGTCCATGGTCGCGGCGCTCCTCGACGACCCCATTCTAGCCGACCTCCTGAGGAAGCCCCCGCTGGCGGACGTGGACACGCTCATCAACCTCGAGCTCGGCACCACCATGAGGGTGACCGTCGTCAAGCTGGATAACACCTCGTTTGGTATAATATGGCCCTCTTCGAACCCCATGCACATTTTTGTCCAAATCACTTACCGTGAGTTTATCCCACATCTCAATTCGTGTTCCTCTTGTCGTTGGGGTGACTGATACAGATGTCGCGGTGTTGAACACTGCTACGCTCAAGGATTTGAAGCTGGCTATCAGGAAATGATAGTCAGATTTATTTGTCTGAAACTGTGGAAGGATGAATTCTGACATCCATGTCATCTAATTCATTCATGCTGACATGTGTTGATCTAATTAGTTAACATCCTTCGAAATGCTGCCGATTTGTCTTTGCTATTTAATATATCCTATGATGGGCACTAAGGCACTATTGATCCACCAAACTTTTCTTAGTTTAGATGGGTGTGATTATCTAAATAAGCTAAAGGGTCACGAGATGTATGGTATTAACCTGAATTCTTAGTAGGCTCGAGATGTTGAGAATCCTAGCTGAAGTCGTGTTTTAGTTTGACTTTGCATTGTGTATTGAATAGTTGAATCTGTGTACATAAGGTTATTCAAGCCTGCTTGAATTAGATTCCAAGATGGAGCTTATTCTAATTTTTAGTTTGATTTTGCACTGAACTTGACCTGTCTGGTATTGACTAGCTGAATGTGTGTACACAAGGTTAGTCAAACCCATTCGAAAGAAGGTCCCTATCTTAACTAATCTATTTCAGTTAAGCTAAGGAGAATATAATGTTCAAAGATTGTCCTCTTAAAGAAGTATGAGCTCAACATAGAAAGAATTTTCTCTCTAAGATGTTACACTGGTATCTATATTCTAAACTAGGATCCCATTTCTGTGACTCCATGAAGCTTCGGTCGTGTGGTTATAAGTTTATCTAGGACACTACATCGTTTGCCTATCTAATATAACGAGAGCACTCACTGCAAAGAGTTCTTGGCATCAGTATTTGTTAACGCTGAATTGTCAGAAAGTATTGTACCTATTCATCCAAGAAAGGCTACTATGTAGTATGAGGATTGTAGTGTTGTTAAAATAAATTGTAGATTTGGGAAGGCTCAACTAATTTATTGCTGTGCAGACAGAACATTACTAGATGCTGGGAAAAATAAACTGTAGAAAATTACGAGCCGACATACGTGTTCTGTAATTAAAAAGCTTCAGCTGCATAAGTGTAAAACTAGTTAGAGATCCTACCTTATTGAATGTTAGCTATGCTTAATAATATGGCCTTCTAAGTTCTATCACAATGTTACCTCTTCAGCTGTATAATAGCCGTCAAGCTTGTATTGTATTCCCCAAAAGTGCCAACTTGTAAACCCTACCTGATGGACGTCATATACTGCTGGTCAAAGGTTGAGACAGCGATTCTTATCATGCATAATCTCGACATCTGATGCAATCATACTCTGCATCTGTATTGTTGCTGCAGCTTTTGTAGTTATATTCTATGTAGAGTCCTGAAACATTTTCCTCATAGGGCGCCACCTTCGGAGAGGTGACAGAAATGACTGACATTTTTGAAGGAAGCATCATATGGCTAGTTAGGAGGCTGGATGAATTTCTGAATCAGGTAAACCACCTGTTGGTTCCGGGCACTAGTACTAAAATCACTTGGATAGAGAGTGTATGTCTTTGATTATCCCATTTGACTTAAAGTGCATGTGAATAAATAAAAATTGCCTTCAATTGATCCATTAGATCAATGTGCATGTGAATACAAGTGTGACATGTCCTTCTAGCAAAATGTCCATAAACTGTCAACATTTACTCTCAACTGTGACATGACTGAATATGATGAACAAGTTGGGCTGTAGCTAGATATGTAAGAAATGTTATCTATTTCTGTTTATCTCCATCTATAGAAGTTGTGATTGGCATCGACTTTCTTATTTGCCCTTTTCTGCATTCCCAACACTTTACTTTTCTATTACAAGTTCTGTAAATAGTCAAGAAAATAAGCTTACTTTGTTTTCCTTTGTTGAACCAACTGACTTGATTTGTTTGCCAGCTAAAAGCTGCTGCTGAAGCTGTTGGGGAGGTCAACCTTGAGAGTTTGCCAGCTAAAAGCTGCTGAAGCTTCTTGTTTCCCTTGCATTTGTTAACTTGCACAGGGCATGATTGCTCTATTGTCTATTGTCTAGAAAAACTGATCGCCTACCTGGGTGGCATCTGCATCGTGCTTGCCAGATTATTTGTGTGGTCAAATGAAATGGTGAGTGGTATTAAAATGCTCATGTAGACAGTGTTTAAGCATTAGAATGGTGTAGATAGAGTTGCGCGGCAACTACAGTGTCTGTGATATTCGAGATACAGGGTAAATAAGTGTTCATCAGAATAGAATGTGATTATTTTTATTGTTCTGGATCTATGACCTCGGTTGCATATCTTGTCAAACTCTTTTAGAGTTATCTTGATGAGTGTCCACGTCCCAATATTATGACTATCTCTAATGAGTATAAATATAAATTAATATAGCTGTCAATTTTTAGATAGAGCAAAGTGTCAATGCATTTCACACCTATTGATTCATCAGGCTCGGTCAGTCGGTCTGATCCTGTAGTGTTTAAAACTTATAATTATGATGCATTGGTCCATATGGCCTTGTTTTTTGATGCATATATATATGATGTAGTTGATAGGCCTTGATCTCAACCTCTCAAGTTTATGTTTCCTTGTGTGTAGGTAACTTGTTATTTTTATTGGCAAGCCTGTAATGAATTTATTAGATTTTTTCTCCTATTGCCGTGTACAGTATGTCACAGGCTTGCGGAGCATGTCATTGTTCTTAGTGTGATGTTGTGATTCTTGAACAGTGTCAATGGTCGTGTATAGGTGTCTTTTGTAGTATAAAAAGGGCCACTATCAGCCGTAGGATTTTGATTCATGCTGTGAAGATCATGAATATATATCTCATTTTGCTGCTCTATGCCTCATTTTAATTCTTCTCTGATTCATGTAACAGGATGACAGTGGAAGCCATGTTGTTGTTTTGTTTGTTCCCAGCCTTGACTATGGTCGTCGAGCGAATCCGGCATGTTGTTAATCTAGTAGAGCTTGTTAGGAGTCTGAATCTAAGAACTTGTAGAGCTTGTTAGTATTACAATTGTAGAGCTTGTAAAGCAGTATGGTCTTCTGTATTGGAATGGATAGAGCTTGTATCATGTGATCTGGTTGCTCTTATTTAAGTATCATGTGTGTTTTTGTCTATGAAAATCTAAATAATGCTTGAAATATGAAGAATATGAGTTTGAATTGATGGGACCCACTTACCACAACATGACAATGGGAACCTGTTACTAGAACCTGACAACTGGGACCCATCTGACTAGTGGACCCTTCTTTTGGGAAAAAAAGAAAAACTAAATTCGTTTAGACAAAAGGGCCACAACCCAACAATAAAAAGGCTGCAATATTGGGTTTGGCCCATGAACCCAACCAAAAATTGACAGAGAGAAAAAAACACAAATAGGCTGAATTGTTGGGCTAGGCCCATGTAGAAAATCGAATTGGACCGGGCTGATTCTTGTGCCACATCAGATTGCCACATCGGATGCCTACGTGGCCTGGGGAGGCTGCTAGTGACCAAAACAAAACAATAGGCATATTTTGGTCAGAAACGTCCACGACCTTCTCACAGAGAAGATCGTTAATTTCAGTTTACGACCGCCAGCTTTTGACCTTCTATTTTTGGTCACAAAAAGGTCGCAAATGAAAAACTATGACATTTCAGTGACCAATAGTGGAGGTCACAAGATAGCATATTTCTCGTAGTGTTTGGTCAGTCCGTTTTTGGCGGACTAAACTTTCTCGATCACCGCACTCATGATAGTGTGGTGCTCTTCGTCGATGGAAGCGCCGGGAAGCGCTTCTAGCAAGTTGTCTGGTGCCTCTGGATGGACAGAGGACACCGACATGAGTGGCTTGCCCCCTTAACAGGGGATCACCTGCCGGAGTCCAGAACCACCGAAGGTTCCGGAGTAGTATTCGACTGGGGGCCGAACTTGGAGCCCGTGGGAGTCTTGCTCCCTTTGCGCCTAGGGTCCGGAAGGTCGCCTCGAGGCGCCCCCAGGACTACCTCCCCTCGGCTCGGTGCCTTTCGGGACAACACCTCGACATTGTCCGTAGGGCAAGGGGTGGAGGCGGTCGGAAGTAAATCACTATTCATATCCGACGAGTCCAATGAACCGTCCGACGAATCTACGTCGAGATGAGCTCGGGACGGACTGCATAATCATACGCGGCGTAATGATAAACAATGCAATAAAACATACCATGAATTACCATGATGTCCGAATACTTACGACTTCGCCAGGGGCTTCTCCCTGGGTAAACATTCGTCGCCGCTGTAGGCGGCCGTCGTGGAGCAGTCCGGAAGGAGGGTCTTTCCCTTCCTGGACCCTTCGGCCTCCCCGATTGGGTCGGCCTTCCTTTTCTTCTCTCCCCTGGCTGGGGGGAGAACTTTCCTCCTCCTCCTCGTTTTCGTGGGAGGAGTGCGCGTCGGAGTCATCGGACGATGAGTCCGATACAACCTTGCGCCGGAGACCCTTTTGGGTCCCCGTGCCCTTCTTCTTGGTCTTCTTCACCGGCACCTCGTAAGGTGCCGGAGCCAGCATCTCCGTTAGGAGAGCATCTGCAGGATCTTCAGGCAGGGGGGGCAAGGCAATCGAGCTGCTCCGCTGTCTTTATCCAGTCCTATTAATGGCATGTAAGCTTAGATCTGGCACATGATTTAAATGGGGAAAATAAATACCCTATGAGATATAAAAACTTACCTGATTGGCATGGCGCTTTGCGCTGAGTCCGCGGTCCTCAGTGAGGGAAGGAGGTACCTCGGCGACCTTGAACAGCACCCTCCAGACGTCCTTGTGTGTCGTGTCGTAGAGCTCTCGCAGCGTCTGGTGCTTGGCCGGGTCGAACTCCCACAAATTGAATGCCCGTCGTTGACACGGGAGAATCCGGCGGAAGAGCATGACCTGGACCACGTTGACAAGCTTGATTTTCTTGCTCATCATGTTCTTGATGCAGGTCTGGAGTCCGGTCAGCTCTATCGAAGAACCCCAGGGCAGACCCTTCTCTTTCCAGGAAGTGAGCCGCGTGGGGATTCCGGAATGAAATTTGGGGGCCGCCACCTAGTTGGTGTCGCGCGGTTCGGTGATGTAGAACCACCCCGATTGCCACCCCTTTATGGTATCCACATAGGAGCCTTCGAGCCAGGTGACGTTAGGCATTTTTCCCACCATGGCGCCTCCGCACTCTGCTTGTTGGCCAACCACCACCTTCGGTTTGACATTGAAGGTCTTCAGACACAGGCCGAAATGGGGCCTAATGCGGAGGAAGGCCTCGCACACGACGATAAACGCCGAGATGTTGAGGATGAAATTGGGGGCCAGATCATGAAAATCCAGCCCGTAGTAGAACATGAGCCCGCGGACAAATGGGTGGAGAGGAAATCCCAGTCCACGGACGAAGTGGGTAAGAAAAACTACCCTCTCATGGGGTTCGGGTGTAGGGATGATCTGCCCTGCATCTAGTAGCCGGTGCGCGATGTACGTGGCCAGATATCCAGCTTCCCGTAACTTTGTGATGTTCTCCTCCGTGACGGAGGAGACCATCCACTTGCCTCCCGCTCCGGACATGCTTGGAGTGGTTTGAGAAGAGAGATACGAACTTGGGCGCTGGAGCTCGAGTGTGCGAGAATGGGTAAGCAACGAGGAATAAGGCATGGGTGAAAAGAGTGAATCCTAATCCCTTTATAAGGGAAGAAGAGGCGATGCGCCTCCCCACTTGCCTGGTAAAATCGCTTATTCCCCAAGCACCGTAATTGATGGCACGATTGGGTTACCCACGTCCGTATTGATGAGAATCCCGTAATAAGGGGGACACGATCTCTGCTTTGACAAGACGTGTCAAGAAAACCGCCTCGCGATATGTGCGGTGCTGGTTGAGAAAAATGGTTTGAATAATGACCGGGCCATGACGTGATGTCATGCTGTCAAAACGTGTCAGCAGATTAGATTCATGGAAATATTATTCTCTCTATGGTGGTATGTGGAACTTGTTTTGCAGACCCGGACACTATCCTTGTGTTCGAAATCTTCCATGGAGTATTAGGAGGAGGAACCCGCCTTGCAATGCCGAAGACGAAACCGCGTGTCGGACTCATTGTCATTGAAGCCTGGTTCAGGGGCTACTGAGGGACTCCTGGATTAGGGGGTCTCCGGACAGCCAGACTATATCCTTTAGCCGGACTGTTGGACTATGAAGATACAAGATTGAAGACTTCGTCCCGTGTCTGGATGGGACTTTCCTTGGAGTGGAAGGCATGCTTGGCAATACGGATATGTAGATCTCCTCCCTTGTAACCGACTCTGTGTAACCCTAGCCCCCTCTGGTGTCTATATAAACCGGAGGGTTTAGTCCGTAGGACAACATACAATCATACCATAGGCTAGCTTCTAGGGTTTAGCCTCTAGGATCTCGTGGTAGATCAACTCTCATAATACTCATATCATCAAGAACAATCAAGCAAGACATAGGGTATTACCTCCATCAAGAGGGCCCAAACCTGGATAAACATCATGTCCCCTTCCTCCTGTTACCATCCGCCTTAGACACACAGTTAGGGACACCCTACCCGAGATCCGCCGGTTTTGACACCGACAATCTATATTCCCTATTTGGTGTGTACTTGCAAACTCTATGCACTCCACAAAAATTGACATGCTTATAAGAGACATTTTCATCATGACTAGCGCAATCATCGTTAGTACTATGGGTATTCAAAGAGTTCATACTAACACCTTTGCCATCATGCTCATCATTCAAAGATTTAGTGCCAAACATTTTAATGCATTCTTATTCTAACATTTTGGCACAATTATCAGAATCCTTATTTTCACGAAAGATATTAAAAAGATGAAGCATATGAGGTACCCTCAATTCCATTTTTTGTAGTTTTCTTTTATAAACTAAACTAGTGATAAAACAAGAAACTAAAAGATTCGATTGTAAGATCTAAAGATATACCTTCAAGCGCTAACCTCCTCGGCAACGGCGCTAGAAAAGAGCTTGATGTCTACTCCCTCCGTCCGAAAATACTTGTCATTAAAATGGACAAAAAGAGGTGTATCTAGAACTAAAATACATCTAGATGCATCCCCTTTTATTCATTTTGATGACAAGTATTTCTGGACGGAGGGAGCACTACACAACCTTCTTCTTGTAGACGTTGTTGGGCCTCCAAGTGCAGAGGTTTGTAGGACAGTCGCAAATTTCCCTCAAGTGCATGACCTAAGGTTTATCAATCCGTGGGAGCCGTGGGATGAAGATGGTCTCTCTCAAACAACCCTACAACCAAATAACAAAGAGTCTCTTGTGTCCCCAACACACCCAATACAATGGTAAATTGTGTAGGTGCACTAGTTCGGCGAAGAGATGGTGATACAAGTGCAATATGGATGGTAGATATAGGTTTTTGAAATCTGAAAATATAAAAACAGCAAGATAGATAATGATAAAAGTGAGCACAAACGGTATTGCAATGCTAGGAAACAAGGCCTAGGGTTCGTACTTTCACTAGTGCAAGTTCTCTCCACAGTAATAACATAATTAGATCATATAACTATCCCTCAACATGCAACAAAGACTCACTCCAAAGTCACTAATAGCAGAGAACAAACGAAGAGATTATGGTAGGGTACGAAACCACCTCAAATTTATCCTTTCTGATCGTTCTATTCAAGAGTCTGTAGTAAAATAACATGAAGCTATTCTTTCCATTCGATCTATCCTAGAGTTCGTACTAGAATAACACCTTAAGACACAAATCAACCAAAACCCTAATGTCACCTAGATACTCCAATGTCACCTCAAGTATCCGTGGGTATGATTATACGATATGCATCACACAATCTCAGATTCATCTATTCAGCCAACACAAAGAACTTCAAACAGTGCCCCAAAGTTTCTACCGGAGAGTCAAGACGAAAACGTGTGCCAACCCCTATGCATAAGTTCACGAGGTCACGGAACTCGCAAGTTGATCACCAAAACATACATCAAGTGGATCGCGTGATATCCCATTGTCACCATAGATAAGCACATGCAAGACATACATCAAGTGTTCTGAAATCCTTAAAGACTCAATCCGATAAGATAAATTCAAGGGGAAAACTCAATCCATTACAAGAGAGTAGAGGGGGAGAAACATCATAAGATCCAACTATAATAGCAAAGCTCGCGATACATCAAGATTATGCCGAATCAAGAACACGAGAGAGACAGATCAAACACATAGCTACTAGTACATGTCGTGGTTCTAACTCTGACAGTGAGGTAGGGGGGTATGTATGGAGAGGCTAGATCTCAGCTATGGAGAAGTTGTAAATACACCAGGATGTACGAGTTCAGGCCCTTCGCGGAGGAAGTAACAGCCCTGCGTCTCGTTGCCCGGAGGCGGTCGACTGGATTATGTGTGTATGAATTACAGGGGTGCCAACCCCTGCTACTGAGGAGGGGGTGGCTTATATAGAGTTCGCCAGACCCCTCCGGTCCTCAGTAATGCAGGGTTAAAATACATTAAGACTGGGTGTTACTTGTAACGTCCCTAATAAAGTGCTATGATGACCATAAAGACTATTTAATGGCCGACCGTTTGCTTGCGGAGTGACTTTAGATCTCCTGTCAGTTGAGTGATTGGCTTCGTAGTCGAGTGGTAGCTTCCTGGTCGAGTGTCTTGAATCCGTCGAGTGAGATACCTTCAAGTCGATTGAAAGGTGACTTCTTCCAGGATGTCCTTGGGTATTGCTCTTAGGATAGGTCCATGCCCCTACCCTAGGTACATAGCTTCATCATTAGCCCCCGAATGGATCGAGGTTCGAGTGGGGAAGGAGTTGGGGGTCCTTCCGACTGGTTCTTAGCGTCATACGAATGTCTTGTACTGGATCAATCGTCACGGATGACGTTGTCAACTTCTTTCGGTCACCTTGATCCATTCTTGGTCTCTCGTCGAGTGAATTTCCTTACTTGTGGAATATCGAGTGCCGGCATGAGCGGGCTCTTCAGTTTGATGAGTTGTTCTGCAGCCCGCGGATTTTGCGGGATTTGAATTTCGGGAAGCGAGCGGGACGGGGGCGGCCGAAGTAATCGGATGGGATAGGATGGAAGCTCCTCGATCTCCGCGCCACCTTTTTCGCCACGTACCGCGCGCGCGCCTGTTGCGGGATTTGACGGGATCGTCTGGGCCTACCGGTCAGCCACTCGGAAGCGGCTCCTTATAAGTTGCCGGCTCGGGGCTCCCCAACAGTGTGTTCTCGCCTTTCCTTCTCCCCCCGCAAGGTCCTCTGCCACCTCCGCTCTCACCCTAGCGCCGTAGGTCCATTCGAGCCTCGCCGGCGACGATGGTGAAGGACAAGACATCGGCTTTGGAGCGCACAAAGAAGGCGGCGGTGCTGGGGAAGGGGAAGAAGTCCGCTCGGGGCGGATCTTCCTCGAGGACTGCTCTACCTAGGGATTGGATCCAGGGCGACTGGATGCCCTCGGTGATTCGGCAGGAAGATCTTGACGACATGGTCGAGGGGGGAGTCATTCCCCATGAAGCTGCGCATCTCCTGGGGAGAGAAGTCGAACCCCAACCTCGTGACGGTGAGTGCGTCCTCCTCGCCACCCATATCGATCACGGATTTTCTCTACCTCCTCATCCTTTTTTCCGGAGCTTTTTGAACTTCTTCGGAGCGCAGCTCCACCATTTCACTCCCAATTCCATCGTGTATCTTGCGGCTTTCGTTTCCTTGTGCGTAAGTTTCTTGGGTTGCCGCCCTCATTGGGGACTCTTTAAACACATCTTCACTTGTCGTTCCCAATCGGTAAAGAAAGCCAAGTCGAGTGACGAACGGACGCAAGTGATCCAGCTATGCGGGGGCCTGGCAATCCAGATGAGGGGTAAAAGTTCTTTTCCGTCTATCACTTTTCCCGAGTCGGTCCGTGGTTGGCAGTCGACCTGGTTTTATTGCCAAGACCAGGTGACCCCAGGGCAGTCGACTGGTCTTCCCCCTTTCTCTCTGGATCGAGCTCAAACGCCTGCCTCTCTGAAAGTGCTGCCGGAGGAGAAGGCGCAAGTCAAGGTGCTAGTTGGTCGAGTGGTTCAGCTTGTCCGAGAGGGCGTGACCGGCATGGACTTGCTGGAGGTCTTCCTTCGGAGGCGTATCCAACCGCTTCAGGCTCGTGACCACCCTATGTGGCTGTACTCGGGTCTCGACGACACCACTCGGGTTCACCCAGAGGAGGTCACCGACGAGATGCTGGAAGGGTGGCTGTCGAGCATCACAAGGAACAAAGACAACCCCCGAGGAGCCAGGAGGGTTCCCCCGCTTGACAGTACATACGACGTGGACCAGGTCTGACCTTGTGTTCCCGACTGAGATCTTGCTTTCTTCATTTGCTCTCTTTGAATCGGTCGACTTACTTTCGACTTGTCTGCTATTCTCCAGGAAACTACAGAGATGTACTCGACACCCAACGGAGCACAGGGGCAGGCCGAGGAAGGGGAGGCGAGCGGAGGCGAAAGCGGGGACGAACAGGGGGAGTGGGAGTCTGACGGCGAAGGAGAGGGAGACGACGACGTCCACTCCAGCGAAGAGGAGGAGGAGGAGGAAGCTGAACCTCCCCGCTCGGAAAGGCGATCCAAGCTTACACACGACCCTGCGCGGGAACGTGGTAAGGCGACTGCTCCCGTTGGGCAGTCGTCGAAGCGCCCTCGGACCTCTTCTCCAGCGCTGACTGAAAAAGCTCCCAAGCACCCCCGCGCGGCGCCGTCCAAGCCACCCAAGGCTCTGCCCAAGATGAGGATGACTGTCCCCACCATTTCTGAGTAATGATAGAACTTGTTCTCCTTTGTCGACCGTGGACGGATCCTTGGTCGATCCACTGAGCCGACTGACTGTCTTTCAAAATTTGCAGTGCTGCTACTTCTGAGATCTCCGCCAAGGACGATGATCAAGAGATGGAAGATGCTGTTACTTCCAACCCTGGTATGATTATTGATGTTCTGCCTTGAATCGACTAACGATTTCTTATGACTCTGGTCGATTGAATTTTTCTCGTAGCTCCTCCTCATGTTATTAACCTTCCTGACGACAAAGACGAAGCGCCGCTGAGAGTGAGGCGGAACAGGAAAGCGTCGGCTGGCGAGACTCCACAATCCACTCTGGCGCCTGAGGCCGTAGCTCGAGACGGTGGCGATACCACCCGGGCTTCTGTGACTTTCGCCAATCCTCTGACGAGTGTGCGGCCCTCGACGTCGACCATAAATCCGCCTTCGCTCTTCTCCACACACCACGTCCCTGAGGACCAACTGGGTGCAGCTAAGGAAGCTATACGCCAGGCAGGCATCATGATGGAGCAGGTCAAGGTGGTTCGAGAAGCCAGCCAAGCGGCTTATGACGCGAGTTCAGCTCTTCAGAGTAATGTCCAGGTCAGTCGATTTGCTACTTGTTCTGTTAGGGTATGCTGTCTGAAGAATCTCTTTTCCGAAGATCTTTTAAATCTGTACACCCACTGGGTGTTTCTGTTAAGTTTTTTGGTCGAGTGGGGGAACGCTGAGTGCACCCACTGGGTGTAGTCCCCGAGACTACAGTGGACTGCTGGCAGTCGACTGTAGTCTTTATATTGTGTTGCTGTAGTTTTACTCCTTCACTCGGTCTGGCCAAGCCATGTCGAATGAAACTGTATCCGGTCGACTGCGGGCAGTCGATTTTTTTTTTCAAAACCAGTGGGGGCACGCTGAGTGCACCCACTGGGTGTAGTCCCCAAGACTACTGTTGAATGTTTTTGATTCAGCTGTAGTCTTAGAAACGTCATCATTGTCTCTTGGTTACTCGGAAGCAACTTATCTTGGACCTCTGTCGACTGACTTTTACAGAAATCCTGTGAACTTGTGGCTCTCTACACTGAGTTGGAGAACAAACAGATCCAGCTCGACCTTGACTTGAAGCTCGCTCAACAGAAACTGCAGAAGGCGCGAGACGAAGCAAAAGGTACGGCTGGCGAGGTTTCTCATTCTTGACGAGTGACTTCCCTTTCTTGCCCATTCTTGATGTTGAGTTCACTCGACGTTCTGTAGATAAACTGGAGGAAGCTCTGAAGAAGAAGGATCAAGATCTTGCCGAAGCACAGAAGGAGGCCTCGAGCAAAACAAAGCTTGCAGAAGAGAAACTGGCTTCGGTCGCAACTCTTGAACAGGAGAACTCCAGACTGAAAACTGCTCTCGAGACAGCTAATCGAGAGGTCAGCCGACTGAAGAACGACAAGATGGTTCTGCACGACCAGGCGGGTGAGCTGGCGGGGAAGGTAAACAATCTGGAGGCTTATCTCGGTGGACTCGCCAAGAAGCTGTTCGTCATGCTCGAAGGTAATTATTCCGACCCGGCTGTCTTGCAGCTACCAAGCCCGCGTAAGGCCACTGTCTTATTCTTGAATCGTGTTTGCAGAATTCTGCCAGAGCTTCGAAGAGGAAACCAGCCGAGTGGAGCCAGGCTTGGATCCCAGCAATTCTCTCATGAAGGACGAGGCTGCTATGAACGTGCTCCGATTGGAGTCTCGTGTTACCAGCGTTGTTGACTATCTTGTTCGGCTGAAGGTTGCGATGTCACAGATCGACACATCACTCTGGCTTGGAATGACGCTTCAGAACGACCTCGAGTCCCTGATGGTTCGACTGGATGAAGTCCCGGGTCGAGTGGCGGCATGGAAGAAATCTTCTGCTAGATGTGGTGCTGATGTCGCTCTGTCTCTGGTTTGCGTCCATTGCAAGGAGGCGCGAGAAGAAAAGCTGGCCGCCATCCAAGTTGCCAATACCAGGAAGCATAGCTTGCAAGACTTCATGGATACTTTCATTGCTGCTGCTACTCGTATTGAAGATGGGATCGACTTGGACGAGTTCGTCGCCCCTTCCAGTCCTCCGCTTGAGGAATGAAAAACTTTTATGCTTCACTTTAAATTTGCCTCGGAATGCCGAGTGGATTCTGTAACCGTTAAACTCTGTCGAGCTGAGGGCTCGAGTACTTTGATCTGGGGTCTTGGACCTTTGGGTTTTATCCGAACTTGATTTATCGTTGAATATCTTCGGGAATTATCTGCCGAGTGGAACTTGGCCTTCACTCGAAATAACTTCGTATTTGTGGTGCAGCTCCGAAGGAAAAGGTAACAGTCGATTCGCATCTTGCCGTCCTTGTGGATTGGGACGTGTTCCGAACTTAGGCGAGCACTGGGCTGCAGCTAAGCCCCCGAGTGGGAGGTTTGCTTTCCACTCGGCGGGATTTTTGAACACTTAGGCGAGCACTGGGCTGCAGCTAAGCCTCCGAATGGGAGGTTTGCTCTCCACTCGGTAGGATTTTTGAACACTTAGGCGAGCACTGAGCTGCAGCTAAGCCTCGAGTGGGAGGTTTGCTCTCCACTCGGTAGGATTTTTATATACTTAGGCGAGTACTTGGACTGCAGCTAAGCCCCCGAGTGGGAGGTTTGCTCTCCACTCGCTAGGATTTTCAAACACTTAGGCGAGCACTAGGCTACAGCTAAGCCTCCGAGTGGGAGTCTGGCTCACCACTCGGTAGGATTTTCAAATACTTAGGCGAGTACTTGGACTGTAGCTAAGCCCCCGAGTGGGAGGTTTGCTCTCCACTCGGTGGGATTTTTATATACTTAGGCGAGCACTGGGCTGCAGCTAAGCCCCCGAGTGGGAGTCTGGCTCACTGCTCGGTAGGATTTTAAAACACTTAGGCGAGCACTGGGCTGCAGCTAAGCCTCCGAGTGGGAGTCTGGCTCACCACTCGGTAGGATTTTCAAATACTTAGGCGAGTACTTGGACTGCAGCTAAGCCCCCGAGTGGGAGGTTTGCTCTCCACTCGGTAGGATTTTTATATACTTAGGCGAGCACTGGGCTGCAGCTAAGCCTCCGAGTGGGAGTCTGGCTCACCACTCAGTAGGGTTTTCATATACTTAGGCGAGTACTTGGACTGCAGCTAAGCCCCCGAGTGGGAGGTTTGCTCTCCACTCGGTAGGATTTTCAAACACTTAGGCGAGCACTGGGCTGCAGCTAAGCCCCCGAGAGGGAGTCTGGCTCACCACTCGGTAGGATTTTTTGCAAACTTAGGCGAAACGGATTCGCAGCTAAGCCACCCACTGGGGGATTTCGTACTCAAACAAAAGTGACAGCAATTACAGGAAGAACTGGGACACTCTTGTCTTTGATAAAAATAAACTACAGAAGTTTTTCTTATTACACCTCATCCGAGTGAGAATTCAAGTGTAAAATGGGCGGAGTAGTTCCGCATTCCAAGCTCGTGGCTCGTCGATCCGGCGATCAACGTTGTAGAGATGATATGCTCCATTGTGGAGGACTCTGGTGACGATGAAGGGGCCTTCCCAAGTAGGAGCAAGTTTGTGTGGTTTCTGTTGATCCACTCGGAGGACCAAATCTCCTTCTTGGAAGGCTCGGCTCTTCACATTTCTGGCATGGAATCGACGCAAGTCTTGCTGATAGATGGTCGATCTGATCATAGCCATTTCCCTCTCCTCCTCTAGGAGGTCGACTGCGTCTTGCTGGGCTTGCTCTGCTTCGTCTTCGTTATAAAGCTCGACTCTGGGGGCGTTGTGAAGTAGATCACTCGGCAGGACGGCTTCGGCTCCGTAAACCAGAAAGAATGGCGTTCTTCCAGTCGACCGGTTCGGGGTGGTCCTTAGTCCCCACAAAACTGACGAAAGCTCGTCGACCCGAGCGCCTGCTGCGTGCTTGAGATCATGCATCAGTCGAGGCTTCAATCCTTTGAGAATCAGACCATTTGCTCTTTCAGCTTGTCCATTCGACTAGGGATGCGCGACCGACGCGTAGTCGACTCGTGTGCCTTGAGAGGCGCAAAAAGCTCTGAACTTGTCTGAATCGAAGTTTGACCCATTGTCAGTGATGATGCTATGCGGGACCCCATATCTGAATATCAACTCTTTGATGAAACTGATAGCAGTGCTAGCATCAAGGCTTTTGATAGGCTTGGCTTCAATCCATTTGGTGAACTTGTCGACTGCCACAAGCACATGTGTGAATCTGCTCCTGCCTGTTCTCAGTGGACCAACCATGTCCAGTCCCCAAACAGCGAAGGGCCAGACGAGTGGAATGGTCCTCAGAGCTGATGTTGGCTTGTGCGACATGTTGGAGTAGAACTGGCAGCCTTCACACTTGTCGACTATCTCTTTCGCCATTTCGTTTGCCCTGGGCCAGTAAAAACCCGCTCGGTATGCTTTGGCCACGATGGTCCAAGAGGACGCATGGTGACCATAGGTCCCCAAGTGGATATCATCAAGGATTATCTGACCTTCTTCTGGCGTTATGCACTTCTGACCAATTCCAGTTGCGCTTTCTCTATACAACTATCCTTTTATGACTGTGAAAGCTTTAGATCGACGAACGATCTGTCGAGCCTCTTCTTCATCCTCTGGAAGTTCTTTCCTCAAGATATACGCGATGTATGGTATTGTCCAGTCGGGAGTGATTGCCAAGACCTCCATGACTAGGTCGACCATAGCAGGAATTTCGACTTCAGTCGGATCTGTGGCACTTTTCGGTTGCGGGGCTTCTTCTGTAAAAGGATCCTCCTGGACTGACGGCGAGCGGATGTGCTCCAAAAACACATTGCTAGGAATGGCTTCTCTCTTGGAGCCTATCTTTCCCAGATCATCAGCTGCTTGATTTTTCAGTCGGGGGATGTGATGAAGCTCTAACCCCTCGAATTTCTTTTCTAGCTTTCTTACTGCATTGCAGTAGCCAGTCATAGCTGGGCTTCTGACGTCCCACTCCTTCATCACCTGATTAACCACCAAATCTGAGTCGCCATAGACCATGAGGCGCCGGACGCCGAGTGAAATGGCCATGCGCAACCCATACAAGAGTGCTTCATATTCTGCTTCATTATTGGAGGAATCGAAGTGAATCTGGAGAACATATCTGAGCTTATCTCCTCAGTGGGAGACCAATACTACCCCAGCACCAGAACCATTCAGTATCTTAGATCCATCGAAGAACATGGTCCAGTGCTCCGAGTGAACTTGAGTCGGAAGCTGTTGTTCAATCCACTCGGCGACGAAATCTGCAATTGCTTGGGACTTGATAGCCTTCTTTGCTTCAAACTTGATATCTAGGGGAAGGAGTTCGATCGCCCACTTCGCCACTCGACCAGTTGCATCTCTGTTGTGCAAAATCTCTGACAGTGGAGCGTCGCTGACAACTGTAATGGAATGGTCAGAGAAGTAGTGTGCAACCTTCTTCGTGGTCATGTAAATCCCATATACAAGCTTCTGGTAATGGGGATATCTTTGCTTCGAAGGAGTCAAAACTTCAGACACATAATATACTGGGCGCTGAACTCTGAAGGCCTTTCCTTCTTCTTCCCGCTCGACCGTAAGTACTGTACTGACAACTTGTCCCGTGGCCGCAATGTAAAGCAGCAGAGGCTCTTTACTGATTGGGGCAGCAAGCACCGGCTGGGTGGAGAGCAGAGCTTTGAGCTCTGCAAACGCTGCATTAGCTTCTGGAGTCCACTCGAACTTGTCAGACTTCTTCATCAGTCGGTAAAGAGGCAACGCCTTTTCACCGAGACGAGAAATGAATCGACTTAGAGCGGCCAAGCAACCTGTAAGCTTCTGGACATCATGCACACGCGTAGGGCGCTTCATCCGGAATATGGTGCCAACTTTCTCGGGATTGGCGTCGATTCCTCGTTCGGAAACGAGAAAACCGAGTAACTTTCCACCTGGAACTCCGAATGTGCACTTTGATGGATTGAGCTTGATATCATATCCCCTGAGGTTAGCAAAGGTTTCAGCAAGGTCAGTCAGCAGGTCGGAACCTTTCCGTGACTTAACCACAATATCATCCATGTATGCTTCTACGTTCCGACTGATCTGAGTGAGCAAACACTTCTGAATCATCCTCATGAATGTGGCTCCAGCATTCTTGAGGCCGAAGGGCATGGTGACATAACAGAAGCACCCGAATGGGGTGATAAAAGCCGTTTTGATCTCGTCGGGTCCATACAGATAGATCTGATGGTACCCTGAATAAGCATCTAGAAAAGACAAACGCTCACACCCCGCGGTCGAGTCGACTACCTGGTCGATGCGGGGGAGAGGGAAATGATCTTTCGGGCAGGCCCGATTGATATGTTTAAAGTCAATGCACATGCAAAGTGACTTGTCCTTGTTGGGGACCATGACAACATTGGCGAGCCACTCGGAGTGGTAAATCTCTCGGATGAACTCCGCTGCTAAGAGCCGAGCCACCTCCTCGCCAATAGCTTTCCTCTTCTGGATGGCGGACCGTCGAAGATGTTCTTTCATAGGCTTGAAATTCGGGTCGATTCGTAGACGGTGCTCAGCCAGCCCCCTGGGAACTCCAGGCATGTCAGAAGGCTTCCATGCGAAGATGTCCCAGTTCTCACGGAGGAACTGGATGAGCGCTTCTTCCTATTTGGAGTCGAGCATCGTTGAGATGTGAGTCGGAGCAGCATTGGGGTCGGTCGGGTGAATGTGAACTGGCTTAGTTTCACCGGACGACTGAAAAGCTGATTCTGAAGCTGGCTTCTTGGCTCGCAGCAATTCACTCGGATCAGCAGTCTTCTGGTACTCTTGCAGCTCGACTACTGACATCTGAGCATCAGCGATCTTTGATCCTTTCTGAAAACACTCCTCTGCTTTCTTCCGATTGCCTGTAACGGTGATCACACCTCTGGGGCCGGGCATCTTCAACTTGAGATACACATAGCACGGTCGAGCCATGAAGCGTGCATAAGCTGGCCGGCCCAGAATAGCATGATAAGCACTTTGGAAGTCCACAACCTCAAATGTCAACTTTTCCTTACGGTAATTCTTTGAATCACCGAAAACCACATCGAGAGCAATCTGGCCGAGTGACTCGGCTTTCTTTCCAGGAATGACTCCATGGAAACTCATGTTGCTGGCACTGAGCCTGGACATCGGAATGCCCATCCCTTTCAAGGTTTCTGCATACAGTATGTTCAGGCCGCTTCCACCATCCATCAGGACTTTGGTCAGTCGAGTGCCTTCGACAACTGGATCGACCACCAGAGCTTGCCTCCCAGGGGTGGCAATGTGCGCAGGGTGATCGGACTGGTCGAACGTGATGGCAGTCTGAGACCACTTCAGGTAGCTGGGTGTTGCCGGGGCAACCATATTCACTTCACGGTTAATGACTTTGAGTCGACTTTTGCTTTCGACATCAGCAAAAATCATCAAGGTGGAATTGACTTGGGGGTATCCATCGTCACTATCTTCTTTGTCTTCAACTCTGTCTGACTCTTTTTCCTTGTCTTTGGACTGCTTGCCCTGAAACTGCTGGATCAGGAGTCGGCACTGTCGAGTGGTATGCTTTGGGTAAATAAGATTACCCTCTTCATCTTTCTTGGTGTGGATGTGACATGGCAGATCCAAAATATTATTTCCATCTTGATCCTTGACTGTCTTGGGGTTCCAGGGCCCCTTGGGTTTTCCCTTGAATTTTCCCTGGGTTACGGCCAGGGCCTCCCCAGGAGCGGCTGGCTCGGCCTTCCGCTTCTGCTTCCGACTGGAATTGCCTCCGGTTTCCTGGGCGACTGCTTTCTGCTTGCCACTCCGGAGTCGATCTTCATCTTCTCCGTTAGCGTATTTGGTGGCAATTTCCATCATCCGATTCAGAGACATTTCTCCGGTCCGACCGAACTTCAGGTTCAACTCTCTGTTCTTGACGCCTTCTTTAAAGGCACAAACTGCTTGGTGATCTGGTACATTCTCAACTGTGTGATGCAAAGGGATCCACCTCTGGATGTAATCCCTCAGAGTTTCACTCGGTTTCTGCATGCAAGACCGCAATTCTGTAAGGCCTACCGGTCGCTTGCATGTTCCTTTAAAGGTCGTGACAAACACTCGAGAGAGATCCTCCCAAGTGTAGATGCTGCTGGGTGCTAACTGATTCAGCCACGCTCTGGTTGAGCCCTCTAACAGGAGAGGCAAATGCTTCATAGCCACCTCATCATTGCCGCCACCAATCTGGACAGCCACTCGGTAGTCTTCAAGCCAAGTGTCAGGCTTAGACTTGCTGGTGAACTTGCTGACTCCAGTCGCCAACCGGAAGTTGGGAGGAATCACTGCAGCCCTGATGGCTCGACTGAAACACTCTGGCCCCGAAACACGTACTCTGCTGCTGGCAGGCGCATCTCTGTCGTGGCCTTCTCGGAGAGCTCTGTTCCTGTCAACCAGACCCTGAACGAGGATGGATCTCGCATCAAAGCCTGGGTCCCTGGGGTCGACTGGAACTCTCCGCCCAACACTATGAGGGTGTCTGTCATCCTACTGTCGAGGCGCATATGACCCACTCCTCGGGGGAGGGGTTGGCACTCGACGTCGATCGAACCGGTGATCATACTGCTCATTTCTTCTGTACTGATCGTGCCGGTCTCCGCGTCCCTCACGCCTCGGGGGCGATCTTGGGCTGTGAGCCGACTGGACTGTATCCGTTGCAACGGATCGACTGTGGATCCTATTCCGCGACTGAGAAACAGCGGAGTTCTGGTTTCCCGCTGCCCGGAGCAACGCTCTGATTTGCAACAAGCCCCTGCCAGCCTCCGACTGGGAGGGCTGAATCGATTCTGCTATACGGGCCGCGGCTGCCAAATTCTGAACTGGGGTTCGATATACCTGCGTAGGCGGGAAGAGCTGACGTCGACTGGACTCGGGAGCTCGCTGACGCGCTTGCTCGTCGAGTATTCGCTGGAGATTCTCCAGTCAAGTGCCTCGGCCAAGTTAGCCAAGCGCGCGTCCTCCAAGGCCCGGGCCTCGGGGTTTTCTCCAACGACAGGAGTGTGGAGTGCATCCATGTTCCGGCAGCGAAGCTCCTCTCGCTGCAATGACGTGAGAGGTTCGGGGAGATACTCATCGTGGGGATGCGACGAGTCGCCTCCACCCGCGCCTCCATCGGTGCGAGGGAAACCGGGAGGACTGTGTGTTCCATTGACCGCCAGAACCTCAGCCGCTGCTGTCGCACTCGGATGCGGTCTCCGCGGGGCCAGTCGACAGGTCGAACAGGCCGTAGAGGGATTCATCGGGCTCGATTGTCGCGACTTGTGGGGCTGCCGACTGGCGGGCCACGACATGCCTCACCCACCTCTGAAGTCTCGACCGGCCGGAGCGCTTGCGCCGGTGGGAGATAGGGCGGGAAGATGACACGGGAGCCAACCGATACAGGGTCGACGGCTGCCGCAGGAGGACGCCACGAACACATGCGCGGAAGTGCGTCGCACCGCGGACGGGGAGGGCGTCGACGTCGAGTGGAGCCTCCTGAAGCCAAGCGGAGTTGTCGGCGATGAACGTGAGTGCGCCGAGACGGATCTCGCGTCCCTCCACCAAATCTCCGCATGAAAACATGATCAAAGGGATCGGAAAAATCACAACTTCTCCAACTAGGCCCTAAGACTCCAGCCCCAAGGTGGGCGCCAACTGTCGTGGTTCTAACTCTGACAGTGAGGTAGGGGGGTATGTATGGAGAGGCTAGATCTCAGCTATGGAGAAGTTGTAAATACACCAGGATGTACGAGTTCAGGACCTTCGCGAAGGAAGTAACAGCCCTATGTCTCGGTGCCCGGAGGCGGTCGACTGGATTATGTGTGTATGAATTACAGGGGTGCCAACCCCTGCTACTGAGGAGGGGGGTGGCTTATATAGAGTTCGCCAGACCCCTTCGGTCCTCAGTAATGCAGGGTTAAAATACATTAAGACTGGGCGTTACTGGTAACGTCCCTAATAAAGTGCTATGATGACCATAAAGACTATTTAATGGCCGACCGTTTGCTTGCGGAGTGACTTTAGATTTCCTGTCAGTCGAGTGATTGGCTTCGTAGTCGAGTGGTAGCTTCCTGGTCGAGTGTCTTGAGTCCGTCGAGTGAGATACCTTCGAGTCGATTGAAAGGTGACTTCTTCCAGGGATGTCCTTGGGTAGGGCTCTTAGGACAGGTCCATGCCCCTACCCTAGGTACATAGCTTCATCAGTACATACCCTCAGCCCCGAGGGTGAACTACTCCCTCCTCATCATGGAGAGCGCCGGGATGATGAAGATGGCCACCGGAGAGGGATTCCCCCCTCCGGCAGGGTGCTGGAACGGGTCTAGATTGATTTTCGGTGGCTATAGAGGCTTGCGGCGGCGGAACTCCTGATCTAGGTTTCTTTCTGGAAGTTTGGGTATATATAAGAGGTGTTGGAGTCGGGAACAAGTCAGGGGGTCCCCGACGTGGCCACGAGGTAGGGGGCACCCCCAGGGGGGTGGGCGCGCCCCCCACCCACTTGGGCAGCCCGGGACTCTTCTGGCCCAACTCTTTTACTCCATGGCCTTCTTCTGGTCCAAAAATAAGTTCCATGAAGTTTTAGGTCAAGTGGACTCCGTTTGATTTTCCTTTTCTGTCAAACTCAAAAACAAGGAAAAAACAAAAACTGGCACTGGGCTCTAGGTTAATAGGTTAGTCCCAAAAATCATATAAAATAGCATGTAAATGCATATAAAACATCCAAGGTTGATAATATAATAGCATGGAACAATCAAAAATTATAGATATGTTGGAGACGTATCAGACGGCAAGCAATATGTATATACCCACGCCCACAACTCCTTTGGGTTCTACTCGTGCATATAACATCTACGCATAGACCTGGCTTGGATGCCACTGTTGGGGAACGCAATGTTTCAAAAAAAAACCTACGATCATGCAAGATCTATCTAGGGTTGCATAGCAACGAGAGGGGAGAGTGTGTCTACGTACCCTTGTAGACTGAAAGCGGAAGCATTAAGTAACACAGTTGATGTAGTCGAACGTCTTCGCGATACAACCGATCAAGGACCGAACGCATGGCACCTCCGCGACCTGCACACATTCAGCTCGGTGACGTCCCTCAAACTCTAGATCCAGCTGAGGCCGAGGGAGAGTTTCGTCAGCACGACGATGTGTTGACGATGATGATGAAGTTACCGACGTAGGGCTTCGCCTAAGTACTACTACAATATGACCGAGGTGAAAATTTGTGGAGGGGGCACCACACACGGCTAAGAGATCAACTGGTGTGTCTATGGGGTGCCCCCCTCCCCTGTATATAAAGGAGGGGAGGAGGGGGGCGGCCGGCCTCATGGTGCGCCCCCAAGGGGGGATTCCTACTCCTACTAGGAGTAGGATTCCCTCCTTTCCTAGTCCTACTAGGAGGGGGAAGGAAGGGAAAGAGGAGAAGAAGGAAAGGGGGGCCGGCCCCCTCCCAATTCGGATTGGGCTTGGGGGGGAGCCCCCACCTCTTGGCCACCTCCTCTCTCTTCCAGTAAAGCCCATGTAGGCCCATTAAGCCCCCGGGGGGTTCCGATAACCCCCCGGTACTCCAGTATATGCCCGAACTCATCTGAAACCATTCTGGTGTCCAAACATAACCTTCCAATGTATCAATATTCATGGTACATCAAAACATATAAACTCATAATACTGATCGTCATTGAACGTTAAGCGTGCGGACCCTACGGGTTCGAGAACTATGTAGACATGACCGAGACTCATCTCCGGTCAATAACCAATAGCAGAACCTGGATGCTCATATTGGTCCATACATATTCTACGAAGATCTTTATTGGTCAAACCGCATAACAACATACGTTTGTTCCCTTTGTCATCGATATGTTACTTGCCCGAGATTCGATCATCGGTATCGTCATACCTAGTTCAATCTCGTTACCGGCAAGTCTCTTTACTCGTTCCGTAATGCAACATACCGCAACTAACTCATTAGTCGCATTGCTTGCAAGGCTTATAGTGATGTGCATTACCGAGAGGGCCCAGAGATACCTCTTCAACAATCGGAGTGACAAATCCTAATCTCGATCTATGCCAACTCAACAAACACCATCGGAGACACCTGTAGAGCATCTTTATAATCACCCAGTTACGTTGTGACATTTGATAGCACACTAAGTGTTCTGATAATCCCCAAGTGCAGGGAATCATCGTAGCAATTCCCAAAGGTGGAAGTGATAAGTATGGAGTGTCGAACCCACAAGGAGCTAAAGGTAAGATCAATATTCTCTCAAGCCCTATCTGCCACTGATACGACTCTACGTACACCGAACATTTGCTTCCAACTAGAAATGAGAAATAAAACTATGTTGTGGGTATGAAGAGGATAACTTTGCATGATATCGGAGAGCTAAAATATAAAAGTAGGTGTTGTTATCATGAAGTTAGAATATATTACTAAATATTATAAATAGCGAGTTTGGAATAATGATGGGTAGGTGTGTAGAATTGTCCTAGGCAATTGTTAACAAGACTGATAGTCGTCATTGCAATTTCATATGAGGGAGAGGCATAAGCTAACATACTTTCTCTTCTTGGATCATATGCACTTATGATTGGAACTCTAGCAAGCATCCGCAACTACTAAAGATCATTAAGGTAAAACCCAACCATAGCATTAAAGCATCAAGTCCCCTTTATCCCATACGCAACAACCCCCTTACTCGGGTTTATGCTTATGTCACTCAAGCCACCCACTATAAGCGAATCATGAACGTATTGCAACACCCTATAGTGGGAATCCCTCACGCTTGCACGACACAGAGGGCACAATAGGACAGCACCAAAATAAAACATACAACTCGTACCAATCTAGATCATCAATCAACCCAAAGACAAAGGATATCTACTCAAAACATCATAGGATGGCAACACATCATTGGATCATAATATGTGGCATAAAGCACCATGTTCAAGTAGGGATTACAGCGGGGTGCGGGAGAGTGGACCGCATAAAAGAGATGAGGATGGTGATGTTGATGAAGACGATCACCGCGGCGATGATTCCCCTCCCGATGGCACTCCGGCGCCACCGAGAGAGAGGAGGAGAGGTTCTCCCCCTTGTGCTTCATCCTCCATGGCCTCCTCCCTGGATGGGGAGAGGTTCTCCCTCTGGTCCTTGTCCTTCATGGTGATGATGGCCCCTCCGGGATCATCCTCCATAGCCTCCGGTGATGATGACCCCCTCCGGTAGAGCGCTAGAGAGGGCCTAGATTGATTTCTCATGGCTACAGAGGCTTGCGGCGGCGGAACTTCTGATCTAGGTTATTTGCTGGGGGTTTCTATATTTATAGGAATTTTTGGCGTCGGTTTCACATCAGGGGGGGTCTCCAAATCGTCCACAAGATAGGGGCCCACGCCCAGGGGGTAGGGCGCGCCCCCACCTTTGTGGACAGCCCGGGACTCTGCTGGCCCAACTCTTTTACTCCGGGGGCTTCTTTTGGTCCATAAAAAATCGTCAAAAATTGGCCCGTCAATTGGACTCCGTTTGGTATTCCTTTTCTGTAAAACTCAAAAACAAGGAAAAACAGAAACTGGCACGGGCTCTAGGTTAATAGGTTAGTCCCAAAAATCATATAAAATAGCATATAAATGCATATAAAACATCTAAGATGGATAATATAATAGAATGAATACTTCATAAATTATAGATACGTTGGAGACGTATCAGCATCCCCAATCTTAATTCCTGCTCGTCCTCGAGTAGGTAAATGATAAAAGAAATAATTTATGAAGTGTGAATGCTAGCAGGTGCACAAGTTTGATCAATGATAATTTTCAATCACCTTTTCTAGCATCATTATATGTCATAACAGTAGCCCATCTCATAAAACTTTTCATGATCAAGTAACAAGCTATTCACATGTTAAAGTATAGATCATAAACTTTCTTGAAAACTAACAAATTGTGCTCTTAGTCATCAAACAATTGCAATTCATATTATTTTCGGGAAGGGTCTATGTAAGAGCTTTGATTCAGCAAACTCCACATACTCAACTATCATTTAATCTTTCACACTTGCTAACACTCACATGATATTTATGGGTTCAAAGTTTTAATCGGACATAGAGAAAGATAGGGGCTTATAGTTTCGCCTCCCAATGTTTTACCTCAAGGGTAATGTCAACAATACTAATTTATGAAAACCTACATCCAAGTGGATATATATATATCCGGATCGCTCCAACACAAAGTGCTTACCAAAGGAAAAAGTGTAAAAAGGGAAAGGTGATGATCACCAAGACTCTTGTATAAGGGTAGAAGATAAAAGTAAAAGATAGGCCCTTCGCAGAGGGAAGCAGAGGTTGTCATGCGCTTCTATGGTTGGATGCACAAAATCTTAATGCAAAGGAATGTCACTTTATATTGCCACTTGTGATATGGATCTTTATTATGCAGTCCGTCGCTTTTATTTCTTCCACATCACAAGATCGTATAAAGCTTATTTTCTCCACACTAATAAATCATACATATTTAGAGAGCAATTTTTATTGCTTGCAACAATGACGACTTACTTGAAGGATCTTACGCAATCCATAGGTAGATATGGTGGACTCTCATGGCAAAACTGGGTTTGAGGATATTTGGAAGCACAAGTAGTATCTCTACATGGTGCAAAGAATTTGGCTAGCATGAGAGGGAAAGGCAAGCTCGACATGTTGGATGATCCAAGACAATATAACGTTTCAGATATAGGAAAACATAACCCATTAAGTCGTCTTCCTTGTCCAACATCAACCTTTTAGAATTTCATATTTTAATGAGTGCTCACAATTGCAAAAGATGTCCAAGATAGTATATTTATATGTGAAATCTCTCTTCCTTCAATATTCTTTCATGAATTGTTCAAGTGATCAATTGTGTGTTTGCTAACTTCCCATAAGTTTACTACCTATACTTATTATGTGTGAAGTCATTACTCCCCATGTTGTAAGCATACAAAACATATATAAATTCAGATTTATGATATTCAATTCATTCAACCATTTACTCATAGGATATATGTGAAGCACATGAGTAAATGACAAACTACTCCAAAAAGATATAAGTGAAGAATAATGAGTAGCCAAATAATTAAATAGACATGGGAGGATTCTTTTTCATTCAAGATTTCATATCCAATGATTTTATTCAAACAGAAAGTAAAATTGAAAATATCTCCAAGCAAAACACATATCATGTGACGAATAAAAATATAGCTCCGAGTAAGGTATACCGACAGTTTCGAAGACGAAAGAGGGGATGCCTTTTGGGGCATCCCCAAGCTTAGGCGCTTGAGTCTTCCTTCAATATTACCTTGGGGTTCCTTGGGCATCCCCAAGCTTAGGGTCTTTCCACTCCTCATATCGATATCTCACCCAAAGCTTGAAAACTTCAATCACACAAAACTTAACGGAACTTCGTGAGATAGGTTAGTATGATAGAGAGTAAACCATTCACTTTGGTACTATCAAAGACAAGGTTCATAATTTTTATCACACAATGCCTACTGTACCATATCATTTCTACAATTTATATTGAGAAATATAAGCCATAGAAACTAGAAAACAAGCAAACTATGCAATTAAAACAGAATCTGTCAGAAACAGAACAGTCTGTAATGATCTAAACACCAACCATACTTCTGATACTCCAAGAATTATGAAATAAATTGGTGGACGTGAGGAATTTTTCTATTAATATTCTGAAAAAAGAATCAACTCAATCGCACTCTTCTGTAAAAAATGACAGCTAATCTCATGAGCGCAAAGTTTCTGTTTTTTACAGCAAGATCACATTACCTTTCACCCAAGTCTTCCCAAAAGTCTTACTTGGCACTTCATTGAAGCAAAAGCTATAATACATTATTACTACAGTATCTTAATCATGAGAACACACAAAAACAGTAATGGTAAATATTGGGTTATCTCCCAACAAGCGTTTTTCTTCAATGCCTTTTAGCTAGGCATGATGATTTCAATGATGCTCACATAAAAAATAAGAATTGAAACATAAAGAGAGCACATTTAAACCTAACCCACTTCCTATGCCTAGGGATTTTGTGAGCACACAATTTATGGGAACAAGAATCAACTAGCATAGGAAGGCAAAACAAGTATAACTTCAGAACTTTAAGCACATAGAGAGGAATGATATTATTGCAACTCCTACAAGCATGTATTCCTCCCTCATAATAATTTTCAGTAGCATCATGAATGACTTCAACAATATAACCAGCACATAAAGCATTATGTTCATGATCCACAAGCATAGAAATTTCACTAGTCTCCACATAAGCAAAATTCTCCTCATTCAGAATAGTGGGAGCAAACTTCTTCTAAATCCACTTTAGATGATAGTATTATTCATACTCCAAAAGATATACGTGAAGTTCATGGAGCATTCTACAATTAATATAGACTAACCAATATCCAAGCTCAAAATATATAAGTGAAGCACACAAGCATTCTATAAAACCATACTCAAAAGATTTAAGTGAAGCACAAAGAGAAATTCTATAAGATCATAATTAAAAGATATAAGTGAAGCACATGAAGTATTCTATAAATCAATAAAGGGCTATCTCATACTAGCATAGTTCTTAAATGAAAAAGAAAAACACAAAGGACACAAATTATGTGAACAAAACAAAACCCGCGGTATACCGATAATTGTTGAAGAAGAAAGATGGGATGCCAACCGGGGCATCCCCAAGCTTAGATGATTGAGTATCCTTGAAATATTTACTTGGGGTGCCTTGGGAATCCCCAAGCTTGAGATCTTGCCTCCCTTTATTCTTCTCATATCGATAACTCCTCAATCTTCGACTTCATCCACACAAAACTTTAACAAAAACTTTGTGAGATCCATTAGTGTAATAAAGCAAATCACTACCTTTAGGTACTGTTTCAAACTTATTCCAATTTCATATTAGAACCATTTCTCTGTATTCCAACTTCACCGTGGTTCATACCTCCCGACACTACCCATAGATTCATCAAAATAAGCGAACAACTCATAGAAAACAGAATCTGTCAAAAACAGGACAGTCTGTAGTAATCTGGAAGTTTAGTAAACTTCTGTAAATCCAAAAAATTCTAAAAACATATGAAAATTTAAACAATTTGTACAAAAGTAATGTGAAAAAAGTTTCAGACCCATTTGACTTTCCAGTAAAAAATGTAAAATCACGCACTACAGACAAAGTTTCTGTTTTTGTACTGCACAAAGTAAACAAGCAATCTAATCATCCTAAAACCAAGGCTTGGCACATTATTTTTATAATACAATGGATATATACAAGGGGATAATTATTTTCAGAGAAGCTTCCATGAAATTTTTTATATTGTTTTCATGAGCATGAACACATGTGTTCAAGGTCGACCCTCACTTCTCCAATGCATAACCTTCCAATCACTTCTCTTATTGAAAAACTTTTTAGGTGTGAGAGGCAAGTAATTTTTTTTGTATTTTCATTATTTTTTAAACAAAATTGTATGTTTCACCCACAACTAAACAGAAACAAAAAAGGAAAAACAAAATCTACTTAGTAAAGAAAGCAAACAAGCATACAGAAGAATATCGACCCCACGCTATTGCTCCCCGGCAATGGCGCCAGAAAAGAGCTTGATAATCCCCAAGTGCAGGGAATCATCATAGAAATTCCCAAAGGTGAAAGTGATAAGTATGGAGTGTCGAACCCACAAGGAGCTAAAGGTAAGATCAATATTCTCTCAAGCCCTATCTGCCACTGATACGACTCTACGTACACCGAACGTTTGCTTCCAACTAGAAACGAGAAATGAAACTATGTTGTGGGTATGAAGAGGATAACTTTGCATGAGATCCGAGAGATAAAATATAAAAGTAGGTGCTGTTATCATAAAGTTAGAATATATTACTAAATATTATAAATAGCAAGTGTGGAATAATGATGGGTCGGTGTGCAGAATTGTCCTAGGCAATTGTTAACAAGATCGATAGTCGTCATTGCAATTTCATATGAGGGAGAGGCATAAGCTGTGACGCCCCCGATTCAATCGTACACTAATCATGCACGCAAATGTGTATGATCAAGATCAGGGACTCACGAGAAGATATCACAACACAACTCTACAAATAAAATAAGTCATACAAGCATCATAATACAAGCCAGGGGCCTCGAGGGCTCGAATACAAGTGCTCGATCATAAACGAGTCAGCGGAAGCAACAATATCTGAGTACAGACATAAGTTAAACAAGTTGCCATAAGATGGCTAGCACAAACTAGGATACAGATCGAAAGAGGCGCAGGCCTCCTGCCTGGGGATCCTCCTAACTACTCCAGGTCGTCGTCAGCGGGCAGCACGTAGTAGTAGGCACCTCCGGTGTAGTAGGGGTCGTCGTCGACGGTGGCGTCTGGCTCCTGGACTCCAGCATCTGGTTGCGACAACCAGGAAGAAAGGAAAGGGGAAAAGGGGGGAGAAAGCAACCGTGAGTACTCATCCAAAGTACTCGCAAGCAAGGAACTACACTACATATGCATGGGTATATGTGTAAGAAGGTCATATCAGTGGACTGAACTGCAGAATGCCAGAATAAGAGGGGGATAGCTAATCCTGTCGAAGACTACGCTTCTGGCAGCCTCCGTCTTGCATCAAGTATAAGAGAGTAGATTTAAGTCCTCCAAGTAGCATCTCCAAATAGCATCTCATAGCATAATCCTACCCGGCGATCCCCTCCTCATATCCCTGAGGAAGAGCGACCACCGGTTGTATCTGGCACTTAGAAGGGTGTGTTTTATTAAGTATCCGGTTCTAGTTGTCATAAGGTCAAGGTACAACTCCAAGTCGTCCTGTTACCGAAGATCACGGCTATTCGAATAGATTAACTTCCCTGCAGGGGTGCACCACATAACCCAACACGCTTGATCCCATTTGGCCGGACACACTTTCCTGGGTCATGCCCGGCCTCGGAAGATCAACACGTCGCAGCCCCACCTAGGCAAAGCAGAGAGGCCAGCACGCCGGTCTAAACCTAAGCGCACAGGGGTCTGGGCCCATCGCCCATAGCACACCTGCACGTTGCGAGGGCGGCCGAAAGCAGACCTAGCCTAGTGGCGTTCCAGTCCAATTCGGCGCGCGCCGCTCCGTCGCTGACGTCTGAAGTGCTTCGGCTGATACCACGACGTCGGGATACCCATAACTACTCCCACGTAGATGGTTAGTGCGTATAGGCTCGTAGCCAACTCAGATCAAATACCAAGATCTCGTTAAGCGTGTTAAGTATCCGCGAACGCCGAACAGGGCCAGGCCCACCTGTCTCCTAGGTGGTCTCAACCTGCCCTGTCGCTCCGCCACAAAGTAACAGTCGAGGGCCGTCGGGAACCCAGGCCCACCTCTACCGGGATGGAGCCACCTGTCCTTTCAGCCCCCTCGTCAGAATCACTTGCGGGTACTCAATGAGCTGACCCGACTTTAGTCATCATCTGTATAGTATGTATGTATGTATAGTATATACCCGTGATCCCCTCCCAAGTGATCACGGCCCGATAGTATAGCAAGGCAGACTGACAAGAATGTAGGGCCAATGATGATAAACTAGCATCCTATACTAAGCATTTAGGATTGCAAGTAAGGTATCAACAGATGTAGCAACAATGTCAGGCTATGCATCAGAATAGGATCAACGGAAAGCAGTAACATGCTACACTACTCTAATGCAAGCAGTATAGAGTAGAATAGGCGATATCTGGTGATCAAGGGGGGGGGGCTTGCCTGATTGCTCTGGCAAGAAGGAGGGGTCGGCAACTCCGTAGTCGAACTGGGCAGCAGCAGCGTCGGTCTCGTAGTCTACCGGAGAGAAGAGGGGGAAGAAACAATGAATACAATGCAAACAAATGCATATCGATGCATGACATGACAAGTAACGATGCTAGGTGAGCCCAATCGCGGTAGTAGGTGATACCGATGAAGGGGGGAAACATCCGGGAAAATATCCCCGGTGTTTCATGTTTTCGGGCAGAGGAGCCGGAGGGGGAAAGTTGCGTGTTTGGTATGTTAGAGGTGTGTGGTGGACGAACGGGCTGCGTATCCGGGTTCGTCTCGTCGTTTTGAGCAACTTTCATGTTGAAAATATTTTAATCCGAGTTACGGATTAAAAGATATGATTTTCTAAAGATTATATTAATTTCTGGAATTTAATTAATTAATTATTTAATTCGAAAATGAATTTATGATGTCAGCATGATGTCATGCTGACGTCAGCAGTCAACAGGGTTGACTTGGTCAACCTGACAGGTGGGTCCCGTTCGTCATACACTGTTAACTAATTAACCTAATTAAGTTTAATTAACAGTAGTTAATTAGGTTAATTAGTTATTAGGTTAATTAATCAGGATTAATTAAATTAATTATTTACTTAATTAATTATTTAATTAATCAATTTTATTCTTTTTCATTTTTACTAATTATATTTATTTAATTCCCTTTTTCCTTTTTTTTAAAAAAAAACGTTCTGTGGGGGGGGCCCTGGGCCCAACAGTCAGTGGCCCAGGCGGTGCCATTTGGATGCCACGCTGGACACCGGCCGGAGACGCGCCGGAGCTGCCTCCGGCGAGCCAAATGCGGCGGCGCGGCTCGGGAGGGACGCGGGATTCGCGCCCAGGGGGTCTGCTGGGCCGTGGCCGGGCGCGTTCGACGCGGCTCGGCGTCGCGCGTCGAGCGGGGGTGGCCAGAGGGGTTGGGAACGGCGGAGGTGAGCGCTACGAGCTCTCCGGCGGCGAGGTGCTTCGGGCGAGGAAGAGAGATGGAGGGTCGGGGCGGAACGGCCCGGCGCGGCGGCGGGGAAGGGCCTCGACCGAGCGGAGTAGGCGTGAGGGGAGGGGTGTACGCGGGGCGGCCGGAACCGGCGGCGGGGAGCGGTGGTGGCGCTCGGGAGGGAGACGAGGGGAGAGAGGGGATCG
>NC_041382.1:489618525-489625218 GCF_002162155.2 Triticum dicoccoides
CCCAAGAATGAACATATGAGTATCTCTCGAGTTGAACAAATGACACACATCGAGAGCAAAGTAAGACGGTGTAATAAGAAGTTTCAAGCGGATAGGCAATCATTCATTGCCTGAAGCAGAGTGCGAAAGGGGTTCAGAGCAACGGGAATAAGTATTGTGTCCGATACCAGAATAGATCAACAGGCAAGTGGCCCGTGAATTACATACATAGTCAAGCACGAGGAATAACTCTGACAACAGGGTGTACAGGAGAGTCAGGTTTCGATCCTGTGGAACTGTGGGTTATGGGCCCACCATGTGGGTTAAAAGTAGGAAAGGCGGTGACGTCTTGCACAATCATGTAAGCAAGGCATGTCAGAGGAGAGTCTATGGGTCATGTCGGCAACAACATAGGTACCAAGGGCGAGGGACGAAGAGAACCATTTTCCTGCTCGTTGAACGAGGCGGGCCAATAGGCAAAGTTCTCGTCCATCGATGGCTACCGGAATGTCATCAACAATAGTAACCGGGTTACACCAGACAAGATGGTACACCGAGGTGTTTACATGAGCAGGGATATTACTGCTTATATTATATAGATCACAAGAGGGTTTAAACAAACCAATGGAAAGGAAAAGTGATTATTATGTTTAAACAGAACAATGGAAAGGAAAATGTGTTTAAACACATCTTTCAGGGGTAAATCCTTCCCAAGGACAAGCAGAGCACGGTATCCATGACAGGATATAATGTAGAAAACCTTTTAGGTAGGGGAGAGAAATTTCATGACATTATCCATACAACGATGTTAGGATAATTGATAATTAAAATATAGCATCGTGCTTCAAACGTGCCTGTTGAAAATCGGAGTACCATTGACATGCTTCGAGATAGCAGTGACATGGTCTTCAGGTGAAGATCAGACTTTGGAAACACGAAGGATCCATCAAGAATAACTTGTAGAATAAGTCTTACAATTTCCTCACGGATGAATGGATAACCTTGCTGAAAAGGAATCTATAACGATAGGTCCTCCAGCCGGGGGGGGGGGGTGCTAGGCATGACACCATGTTACCGGGTCATCAAAGGATCAACTTCATGACTCTTGGAAAATTGTCCCAACCATCATATCTGACCGAGATTCAGATCCGATTGGTGTCAGGATACCTCAGACTTAGGATACCTGAGAAGAAAAGGTGCAACGCAAATTGACGAGATGACATTGTAAGATTCTCGGGGAAATGAACTACGAAGTGATTTCCGTTAGCAAGAGTCCATCATTAACCCAAGGAGAGGACAAGGAGGTGTCTGGTGAACTCAACGGCAATTCACCAAGATTCCCAAAAGATGGATTTCCACCATTAAGTGAACAAGGAGATAACATTTGTCAGATCAAATGATATAAGGAAGTATGCTCGAGGAAAACATACACAATTAAACATTGGTTGAAAGGTGCGCCCGGAATATGGGTTGGGTTGCACGACCAATGTCAGAATGGTGATTCAATTAGCGAAGGACTTAGAATGAACTATCGATCATTAACTTCAAAGCAATAGGGTTGCTAGAAGTGCATAATCCAAACAACACCGTTCACTTGTGGGTACCCCGGTTGGAATCAACACGAGGACCAAGAAAGAATGGTGATGGTGAGAAGTATCATTATAGCAAGAATTCTTAAGAGGTGGAGCAATCCTCACAACATTCTTAACATCAAAGATGGTAATGCTCCGCGGTAGAATATAACATAAGTTGGATAGCAAGGAACTCAAGGTACAACACAATACAGGAACAAGTTTTGTGTTGGAGGGAATGCAATAATGTTGTCGCTGATAACACCAATCATCGAGGGCAAGGATGGTATTTCTCATCATGATTTCAATAGATCTCTTGGAAGAGCTCAGAATGTTGATGATATTCACGACACATTTGTCGCGAGAGTTCATGAAGATGTAATCGATCGGTGATGACATCAAGTCAAAGTAATGATAAAGTGAAAGGTTATTGGAACCAAGGGTACGACACAAACTCGAAACCAAGCTTGTTGTTCAAGGCGAAATGATATGACGATGATGATCGACGTAAGGTTAGTTCATCATCGAAAATTGTGCTCTGGGAAGAAGGACCGGGTAGCACAGTTAAAATTAGCTCGATAATGATATAGCCGATCAGGCTAGGAATGGCGTGATCGGGTACAAACTCGTACTTATAGAAGCTTACTGAAGAGTTGTTGAACCGTAGAGCGGACTCGGTTCAGTTATCGGTGTCTTTGAGTGTTCAATAACTCAGAGCCCGTGAAAAATTGGAATCAATGAGAATGTAGCACTTGATGAAGAACTCATAAGAAGTTATGCAGTTCCGTGATAATCTTGAGATACCAGGGGGTAATACTCGACGGCAAATCAAAGTAGAGGTTGGACTGGGGTATTACCCCGTAGAAGACAAGTGCTTAAACTTGCACGAGAAATGTTATTTAAAGGAGAACATGGTCGGAACCACGATTGCAAAAGGCCAGATCCCAGATATAAGATGAACTTATACCAAAGGAATAATTATTTTTACGAGCAGCTTCCATGATAAGTTATACATCGTGTCCCTGGGCATGAACGCAAGGTTCAAGGTCGACTCCCACTTCTTCAATGTATAACCTTCCATTCACTATTCGCTTTGATAAAGGCATTAGTGTTGAAAGTTTTACCTGGTGAAATACCAGATGAGTATGACTCGTGAAAACTTCCGAGTTCACACATATAAAGGAAGGCATCGGATCAACCCGTTAGGGTATCCTGGAAACATATACCACAATCTTCAAGAGTAGATATCACCAGCTCAAAAGCAGAGCATGGTTGGCAAAAGGAGAGGATACAATTTACCAAAGGCATTATGTATCGGAGAAAGAACTCACAAGGTGATTAGTTATGAAGGACACTATCGGACAATAATCCAACAGGGGATATGGCGATCCACAATGGAGCTGATGTGAGTATCGATACCCAATCAGAGGAAGAAGGAATGCAAATGCATTGGTTTATAGGACATCTGAATAATTCAACGTTTAAATAGCAAAGGAATTATGATTTTTAATTCAAGGGAGCAGAAGCAATGCTCTGATTAGGGATGGATAAGTTGAATAGCCTTAGGGGCACAACCGACGGCAATTGATTGGTCGAGAACCAATTCCAGTTAAAAGAATGGAAGCTCAGCCGGAAAGGTAATTTATAAGGATCAATGATGATTGCGTGTATTCGCAACATATTGAGTCAATAGACTCAAAATGATAACGACAAGGAATGTCAATAAGACTACGAGACTTATGTGATTAACCATAATGCGAGCAAGCAAGAATTTCAAGAGCCAAAGGCTCCAAAGGATTTTCGGAAGATCGAATAGTATTTTGAATAATTTTGTGAAACACATGAACAACTGGGGATGAGCGGATACTCGACAAGTGCGAGTATTTATTTGAAGGGGTATTCATGTGGCAAGGAACTGCTAGGCAGTAGGCACAAAGTATTCTCGAAACAATAGAGAAAACTTCGGGGTATCTTGTAATAACAAGATCAATGGGGGATGATCGTATGAATGGCAAGTGTAAGTAGTTTTCCATACGGATTTATCGGTGATCGGGAATAGCAAAAGTGATGGGCACAAAGTCTCGAGAGAATATCAAAGAGTATCTCCGAAATCTTCTGGTGCAGTCGGTGACCATCTGGACTGAAGGGGCTCTCCGGGAGAAAGTATTTTCGAGAACCTAAAGTTAGTTTTTAGTAAAAATCATTTAACCCGAATAGAAGAGGGTTCAGAATCCCAGAGTAAAGGTCGAGGAGTAAAAGATCCTAGTACCACCCAATGGCGACGTGGGCCCGTAAGGCACACAGCCAAGTTAGTAAAAGTTTTTGTAATGTCTAGACTCGACTTCGGCCAAGGAGTGTGGAAGGGGGATTCCTACAGGCAGTCGGCTCTGATACCAACTTGTGACGCCCCCGATTCAATCGTACACTAATCATGCACGCAAATGTGTACGATCAAGATCAGGGACTCACGGGAAGATATCACAACACAACTCTACAAATAAAATAAGTCATACAAGCATCATAATACAAGCCAGGGGCCTCGAGGGCTCGAATACAAGTGCTCGATCATAAATGAGTCAGCGGAAGCAACAATATCTGAGTACAGACATAAGTTAAACAAGTTGCCATAAGATGGCTAGCACAAACTGGGATACAGATCGAAAGAGGCGCAGGCCTCCTGCCTGGGGATCCTCCTAACTACTCCAGGTCGTCGTCAGCGGGCAGCACGTAGTAGTAGGCACCTCCGGTGTAGTAGGGGTCGTCATCGACGATGGCGTCTGGCTCCTGGACTCCAGCATCTGGTTGCGACAACCAGGAAGAAAGGAAAGGGGAAAAGGGGGGAGAAAGCAACCGTGAGTACTCATCCAAAGTACTCGCAAGCAAGGAACTACACTACATATGCATGGGTATATGTGTAAGAAGGTCATATCAGTGGACTGAACTGCAGAATGCCAGAATAAGAGGGGGATAGCTAATCCTGTCGAAGACTACACTTCTGGCAGCCTCCGTCTTGCATCAAGTATAAGAGAGTAGATTTAAGTCCTCCAAGTAGCATCTCCAAATAGCATCTCATAGCATAATCCTACCCGGCGATCCCCTCCTCATATCCCTGAGGGAGAGCGACCACCGGTTGTATCTGGCACTTAGAAGGGTGTGTTTTATTAAGTATCCGGTTCTAGTTGTCATAAGGTCAAGGTACAACTCCAAGTCGTCCTATGACCGAAGATCACGGCTATTCGAATAGATTAACTTCCCTGCAGGGGTGCACCACATAACCCAACACGCTTGATCCCATTTGGCCGGACACACTTTCCTGGGTCATGCCCGGCCTCGGAAGATCAACACGTCGCAGCCCCACCTAGGCAAAGCAGAGAGGCCAGCACGCCGGTCTAAACCTAAGCGCACAGGGGTCTGGGCCCATCGCCCATAGCACACCTGCACGTTGCGAGGGCGACCGAAAGCAGACCTAGCCTAGTGGCGTTCCAGTCCAATTCGGCGCGCGCCGCTCCGTTGCTGACGTCTGAAGTGCTTCGGCTGATACCACGACGTCGGGATACCCATAACTACTCCCACGTAGATGGTTAGTGCGTATAGGCTCGTAGCCGACTCAGATCAAATACCAAGATCTCGTTAAGCGTGTTAAGTATCCGCGAACGCCGAACAGGGCCAGGCCCACCTGTCTCCTAGGTGGTCTCAACCTGCCCTGTCGCTCCGCCACAAAGTAACAGTCGAGGGCCGTCGGGAACCCAGGCCCACCTCTACCGGGATGGAGCCACCTGTCCTTTCAGCCCCCTCGTCAGAATCACTTGCGGGTACTCAATGAGCTGACCCGACTTTAGTCACCATCTGTATAGTATGTATGTATGTATAGTATATACCCGTGATCCCCTCCCAAGTGATCACGGCCCGATAGTATAGCAAGGCAGACTGACAAGAATGTAGGGCCAATGATGATAAACTAGCATCCTATACTAAGCATTTAGGATTGCAAGTAAGGTATCAACAGATGTAGCAACAATGTCAGGCTATGCATCAGAATAGGATCAACGGAAAGCAGTAACATGCTACACTACTCTAATGCAAGCAGTATAGAGTAGAATAGGCGATATCTGGTGATCAAGGGGGGGGGGCTTGCCTGATTGCTCTGGCAAGAAGGAGGGGTCGGCAACTCCGTAGTCGAACTGGGCAGCAGCAGCGTCGGTCTCGTAGTCTACCGGAGAGAAGAGGGGGAAGAAACAATGAATACAATGCAAACAAATGCATATCGATGCATGACATGACAAGTAACGATGCTAGGTGAGCCCAATCGCGGTAGTAGGTGATACCGACGAAGGGGGGAAACATCCGGGAAAATATCCCCGGTGTTTCATGTTTTCGGGCAGAGGAGCCGGAGGGGGAAAGTTGCGTGTTTGGTATGTTAGAGGTGTGTGGTGGACGAACGGGCTGCGTATCCGGGTTCGTCTCGTCGTTTTGAGCAACTTTCATGTTGAAAATATTTTAATCCGAGTTACGGATTAAAAGATATGATTTTCTAAAGATTATATTAATTTCTGGAATTTAATTAATTAATTATTTAATTCGAAAATGAATTTATGACGTCAGCATGATGTCATGCTGACGTCAGCAGTCAACAGGGTTGACTTGGTCAACCTGACAGGTGGGTCCCGTTCGTCATACACTGTTAACTAATTAACCTAATTAAGTTTAATTAACAGTAGTTAATTAGGTTAATTAGTTATTAGGTTAATTAATCAGGATTAATTAAATTAATTATTTACTTAATTAATTATTTAATTAATCAATTTTATTCTTTTTCATTTTTACTAATTATATTTATTTAATTTCCTTTTCCCTTTTTTTTTAAAAAAAACGTTCTGTGGGGGGGGGGGCCCTGGGCCCAACAGTCAGTGGCCCAGGCGGTGCCATTTGGATGCCACGCTGGACACCGGCCAGAGACGCGCCGGAGCTGCCTCCGGCGAGCCAAATGCGGCGGCGCGGCTCGGGAGGGACGCGGGATTCGCGCCCAGGGGGTCTGCTGGGCCGTGGCCGGGCGCGTTCGACGCGGCTCGGCGTCGCGCGTCGAGCGGGGGTGGCCAGAGGGGTTGGGAACGGCGGAGGTGAGCGCTACGAGCTCTCCGGCGGC
>NC_041382.1:489626445-489628587 GCF_002162155.2 Triticum dicoccoides
GTTTGGGTTGTGGGGGGTATGGGGAATGGGGGCGGCCGGCTGGGCCTTTGCCCAGTTGGGCCGGTTGGGGGGGGGGCCTGGCCGGCTGGGCCGTCTGGCCCAGTGGGGGGGGTGGCCTTCTCTCCTTTATTTTTTTTTGTCTTTTGTTTTTCTGTTTTATCTCTTTTCTTTTATTTATTTTTTTCTACGGATTTATTTTATTTTAGTTTTATAAAACATAAAAGTTGCACCTAAATTATTATTACTAGTTATACCTCGGCCACAAAAAGGTCTAACCCCCAAATAAAATAGTTTAGTATTTTATAAAATACAAAAGGCATTTATTTAGTTGTTTTAGCTACTGCTTAAATCATTTTAGAGCATTCAAACATTTTATAAAAGGGTGGTTTCTTCACCATAATTACCTATGCTTTATTTGTCACCGTTTGTACCTTTTAGTTCTGACATTTGAAAATTTTACTGGTTTGACTTTATTTTAAATTTGAATTTCGAATCGGTTTTGAACTACGCGTGATTAACAACAGTAATCGAGGTGACGTGGCATCATTTGGTGAGGGTTACTATAGCTTAATTATCCGGGCGTCACATAAGCTAACATACTTTATCTTCTTGGATCATATGGACTTATGATTGGAACTCTAGCAAGCATCCGCAACTACTAAAGATCATTAAGGTAAAACCCAACCATAGCATTAAAGCATCAAATCCCCTATATCCCATACGCAACAACCCCCTTACTCGGGTTTATGCTTCTGTCACTCAAGCAACCCACTATAAGCGAATCATGAATGTATTGCAACACCCTACAGTGGGAATCCCTCACACTTGCACGACACGGAGTGCACAATAGGACAGCACCAAAATAAAACATACAACTCGTACCAATCTAGATCATCAATCAACCCAAAGACAAATTATATCTACTCAAAACATTATAGGATGGCAACACATCATTGGATCATAATATGTGGCATAAAGCACCATGTTCAAGTAGGGATTACAGCGGGGTGCGGGAGAGTGAACCGCGTAAAAGAGATGAGGATGGTGACGATGATGGTGATGTTAATGAAGACGATCACCGCGGCGATGATTCCCCTCCCGATGGCACTCCGGCGCCACCCAGAGAGAGGAGGAGAGGTTCTCCCCCTTGTGCTTCCTCCTCCATGGCCTCCTCCCTGGATGGGGAGAGGTTCTCCCTCTGGTCCTTGGCCTTCATGGTGATGATGGCCCCTCCGGGATCCTCCTCCATAGCCTCCAGTGATGATGGCCCCCTCCGGCAGGGTGCCAAAGAGGGCCTAGATTGATTTCTCATGGCTACAGAGGCTTGCAGCGGCGGAACTTCTGATCTAGGTTATTTTCTGGGGGTTTCTGTATTTATAGGAATTTTTGGCGTCGGTTTCACGTCAGGGGGGGTCTCCGAATCATCCACGAGATAGGGGCCCACACCCAGGAGGGTAGGGTGCGCCCCCACCCTCGTGGACAGCCCGGGACTCTTCTGGCCCAACTCTTTTACTCCAGGGGTTCTTTTGGTCCACAAAAATCGTCAAAAATTGGCACGTCAATTGGACTCCATTTGGTATTCCTTTTCTGTAAAACTCAAAAACAAGGAAAAAAACAGAAAACTGGCACTGGGCTCTAGGTTAATAGGTTAGTCCTAAAAATCATATAAAATAGCATATAAATGCATATAAAACATCTAAGATGGATAATATAATAGCATGAATACTTCATAAATTATAGATATATTAGAGACATATCATGTTCCTCCGATATTCGGGAATTGCATAATCTCATAGTCATAGGAACATGTATAAGTTATGGATAAAGCAATAGCAATAAACTAAACGATCATAGTGCTAAGCTAACGGATGGGTCACGTCAATCTCATCATTCTCGAATGATGTGACCCCGTTCATAAAATGACAACTCATGTCTATGGTTAGGAAACTTAACCGTCTTTGATTAACGAGCTAGTCAATGTAGAGGCATACTAGTGACACTCTGTTTGTCTATGTATTCACACATGTACTAAGTTTCCAGTTTAATACAATTCTAGCATGAATAATAAACATTTATCATGATATAAGGAAATATAAATAACAACTTTATTATTGCCTCTAGGGCATATTTCCTTCAATTTGA